>NW_021632068.1:0-97016 GCF_004799145.2 Neltuma alba | reverse complement strand
ACTAACGCACTAAGAGCCCAGTTAATCTTGGATCATAGTGAAAATCTCAGAAGTTTCTGAGAACTGGACGTAGGTCAAGTGGTTAAGACTGAACTAGTATAAATCCAGTGTTTTTGATCTGCGATGAAATATTTCTAACTCTAAGCTCTTTGTTTTTATTAATTTCATTGTTTCAGTTCGGTTAAAATTTTTATACTCACCCAATTTACCCCCCTCTTGGTGAGACTGCCACTAATAGAGACATGTATGATGTATAATTAAATTGTCTATTTTGGCTACTACTTCTTCTTATATGTCAACGTATTTTATTAGCAACAATTTGTTTGAAAAAATGTGAGTTAAGATCTAATTTTGTTTTAGAAATTTTCAGGTCGAATCTAGGTTATTCAAAATTTTTTAGGATTAAGTCTAGAAGTGTTAAAAAAAAGGTGCAAATTCACATTAATTATTAAACACTAATACTAATGTTGGCAATTAAAAAACTAACATTAAAAATTAATATTTTTAATGGTTAAGGATAATATTGCTCTTTTTTTTTAATAACATTTTTGAGGTGATGTTAATTCAAAAAAAAAAAGACTTTTGATATATTCATAGCTCCTACGCAAAAAATTATAGGTCAAAAATTGGACCATAACCCAAAAAATATTCATTATAAGCGTTGCAAGTATTATTTGGGTAATCATCAACTACGGAGTAAGTTGCTCATGATTTTAAGCACGTTATTGTTATTATGAATTTAAAAACTATGACCACAACTTGTCTCTTAAATGATATTAAGCATACATATTACTTTGAGGATTCAGTTTCGATACGAAGAATAATGATGTGCACCAAGAGCTCATCATCCATGCACGGCTTTACTAAGATAAGAATTGGGTTCCCCTTCATTCAGATGCCAAGTGACATCGACTATAAATCTTTGGCTTCGCCCCTTTTCAACTCAAGAAACAATAGCTTTCAGATGATAAAATATGCCTCCATAACTTGCGCTACTCTAATATGACCGTATCCTCTCCTTCCTCATTGCCTCTTCACTGTTCAGTACTCTCGCTTTTTGTCTCTCTCTCTCATGACCACTGGAAAAATACATGTTAACCCGGAAAACCAACCACCCACTTCACTGTTTACTTGGTTTATTACCAGTTTACCCTAATTCAATTTGGGTCATTTTGGTTTTCCATTTTTCTGGTTCAAAAGCTGAATTAGATCAGACCACTAGCCGGTTGATCGATTTTCGATCTGAATTGATCGGTCCAGTCTGGCTTTTTATTCCTTGCTATTTCATTAATTGATTTCATAAATAAGTTGTTTAAATGTTTAGCTAATCTTGTATAATAAAAGTTTCTTATCATTTTTTTTATGTTTTACCAGTTGTTTTTCAGCAAATATGTTTTACGGGTTCACTTGGAAATTGAAAGATATTATTAATTATTAATAATTTATTTTACATAATTATATCTACATAATATATTCTTTCAACATTTGTTTTACCTTATTTCCATTAAAGGGATGTTATTCACCATGAGATTTTCTCCGACCCTGCATCTCTAGCTGAACAGTGAGGGGCTTCATTACTAATCAAGACTGTAAATCTCCTTTGTTCAGCTACTTGTTCATATTGACTTAAATCTATACTTGTACTTATTTTTATAATTTAGAATGTTGGAATATGTATATATAATTGGAAACGATTTATACAGACTCAACATTAGTAAAATTATTATATTAATCATGATATTGTGAATGGTAGTGTTAAGTATTCATTTATATGTTTTAATAAGGCTAAAAAATGTGGGTTCTCTCAAATTTCTGTGCTGGTCACCATTTGATTTTCGGGGCATGGCAATGGGCCTTAACTTCAAGGCCCAATATCACATCCAACCATTGCTCCAATTGTCTCCAAGCCCATATCCAATGCAAAATATATAAAATATAGGATCATAAAGTCCAAGGAATTAATTAATTAAGGGAAATCACAATTAATTAAAGATTTTTTTCCTTTCAATACTAAATTCAAGAAATTACCACTTAATTCATTTTAAGCAAGTGATGCAATATTAGCCCAATTATATATTAATTACCCCTGAAATGATATAAAATAATAGAGTAAAATATATGATTTCATTAGAAGGTCATTGTTAATTCTAAGTCTTAATTATATTCTCTTTATTCCATTACTAAAAGATTAACATTCGTTTTGAGCTAAAGAGAAATTCAAAGAGCCAATCCAATCCACATGTAATTACACATACGATCATCATTTGAGTCAATTTAGTAAATGCTTTTTAAATTTTGTCTCTACAAAATTAACTAATCTATATAACGAAAATGTCTCCGCACAGATCAAAATCAAGTGGTGTAGACGTTCATTTGTAATAAGACATGATAAACATTATTTAAATATTAATTATATTTAGAATTTCTTGTTCCCTCACTGAATTTTCGCTGCAAATTCTTACAATTTTATAATCAACTGACCTTTGATATTATTTGGAGGAAGAGAGAACCTAGCTTTTCATGTTATTTTTGGTGCCGGAAAAGCCATTTTTAATTTAACATAAAAAAATCAAGCCACCGTCTATGATCGCTGTAAAAGCAAGGCATGCATTCGTATGTTCATTTAAATAAGTTAGACATATATTCTAGGGGGAATTACAACCAAGTCCCACAGAAGAGAAATAATTACCGAAAGATCCCAATAACAACCTTAACAGCCTATGATAACAAGTCCTATAGTGAGAATAACAACCTCTGGGACTTGTTTTTTAATTGTTTTTCTTGTTTGGGACCTCATTGTAATTCTCCCTATATTCTAAGCACAATAATTAATATAAAAATTAATTTGACATTTAATTTAGTCATAAATATAAGAATTCAATTTATTTTGTTTATCATATTTATCTATTTTTTTTAAAGTAGTCCTTATATATTAAAAGTTTTATCAAATAGTAGTTCTAGCTAATACACATGATTAGCAAGGGTATTCTAAAGAAGATAAGACGTGTTTTTTTTTTTATAAATAACTAACTTAAACAAATTTTTTTAATATACTTAAATTAGTCAAATGATCTCTTATATTAAGAACCAAAAGTAGTATTAATTTGATTTTATATATCAATAAAATATCTACATCAATGATTAAAGAGGTATTTCAATGGAAACCAAATAATGGTTTTAAAAGTGATTTTACTATATACAAAATAAATATATGAGAGAAATTTTATTTCAATTTACATGAAAGTATTTTTAAAAAATATTTTTTTGGGTTTCTAAATACCCCTAAATCCTGGAAAGATTACTCAAAATAATAATAATAATAATAATAAAGCACAAGGGGGATTTCCAATGTTACACATAAACATATATACATACCTGTATGCATGCACACAGATACAGCAATCGAGCACACATCTATACCAACCTGCACTCGCTGGCTGTACTAGATATCCACATTTATATCCACATCAAATGCCCTCCCAGGCTGCACTATATATATATGATTTGCATGGTCCATGAACACAAGTTGAGTCCAACAATGTCGTCTCAACACTTTCTAGTGTTTCTTTTCGGAGTGGTGTTTCTCACCACTTCTTGCATTGCAGATTATTATGAGAATCCTGCTTATAAAGAGCCGCTTGTTATTTACAACCCACAAATTGGGGGGCTATCATCAATTTACAAGCCTCTAGTTAGGAAACTACTGTTCGTGGAGCCAATAGTACCTTGGCCACCGTGGCCTTTTCCCCCCTTATACAACCCACCATCTAAGGAAAAACCAAAGGATAAGCCATCTAAGGAGAAACCAGATCATCAGAAGCCACCTAAGGACAAACCAGATCATCAGAAGCCACCTAAGGATAAGAACAAACCACGAACAAGGCCTTGGTTCCCACGTTTTGGCCACTAGCCTCCTTCATGAAACACGAATTATTATATATAAATATATATATTTATATATAGTACGCACCCTGTGATTTTAAGTATATGTTTTTGTTATTATAAAAATAAAGAATTGTATGATCTATTTCTAGTTTGTTTCATCAAATACACATTATATGTATGGGTATCTGGTTCTAGACTTGTTCCATTATCGTCCTGACTCAGACATGTATGATATGCAATTAAATTGTCTATTTTGGCTTACTTCTTCTTATATATGCCAATATATTTTATTAACCATAATTTGTTTCAAAAAATATGAGTTAAGATCTAATTTTGCTACGAAAGTTTTCACGTTGAAACTAGGTTATTCAAAAAAGTTTAGGATTAAGCCTGTAATTGTTAGAAAAGGAGCAAATTCACATTAACTATTAAACACTAATATTGACAGTTAAAAATCTAACATTAAATGTTAATATTTTTAATGACGAAGGGCAACATTGGTCCCTTTTTAATACTTTTGGGGTGATATCCAAAAAAAGACTTTTTGATATTCATAGCTCCTAGGCAAAAAATTTTGAGACAAAAATTGGACATTAACCCAAAAATGTTCATTATAAGCATTGTAAGTATTTGGGTAACCATCAATTGCGTACCAAGTTACCCGTGATTTTAAGCACATTATTGTTATTATGAAACTAAAAACTATGACCACAATTGTCTCTTAAATGATATTAAGCATATATATTAAGAATAATGGACTCTTTACAAGAAGCTGAGATGTAAATAATAAGAAAGTAACTCTAAGATAATATATTAAAAATAATTTTTCTCTTTCACTTACCCTTTTATAAATAAGGTTATAGTACCTCCGGTCCTAATTATAAGAGCTAGTTAACTAATTTGAAGAAATTAAGAAAAGAAATTAAGTTACTTATTTATAATAAATATGTGGTATTTCCTAAAATATCCTTACTAATCAAGTATGTTGGCTCAAACTATAATTATTAGAAGGACTATTTAGAAAAAATTGAGTAAATATGAGAGATAAAATGTATTGGAGTCTTATATTTAATACCAACATAAAAATCAAATGGGGTTTTATATTAAGAATCAGAGGTAGTATTAAAAAATATATTTGTTACATATTTATTATTTTTAATTAATGTTAGTAGATTTTATAAATCACACACTTCGGCTCATTAGATCTCACAGAAGCATCACAGGTAGTATTAGATCCAAGGCCACTAGTTATGCACAAATATATCTTTTTAAAATGCCGGCGCCACATTGGTAGCCACTGCAATGTCATCTCAGAAGTCACACCCAACTTGGGCCTTGGCAACGGTTTTCTAAGGCCGCAATTAATAACTAATTTATATATTAGTTAAAATTAATAAGTAGGTTAGAAATATATTTTTGTTTCTAAATATACTTTTGTAATAAATAAATGAGAAAAATGATGAAAAAAAATATATTGAGAAATATGACAGGAGAGGGTATGACAAAGAAGAGAGAATAAATAATTAAAGGCAAATAAAAATATATATTAAATACTAAGACAAAATTAAATTAAAACCTATAAAATAGATTATACTCCTAACTAACCACTACCCATGTGGGGTCCACAGCTATTAAAACTGCTTGCAATTCACCTTGCCTATAAAATGGGTCATGTTGAGATAGTGAGTAAATTGTTTGAACTAGAATGGTGTGAAGCTGGACTTTGGCTCAATAATAAAGGTCAAAACTTACTGAGAAACCCTAATTCCATTGCATTTAGCCTCAAAAAAATTGTGTCTCTGGACTCTACTCCACGTTTTTTCTTATTTCAAGCTTTTTTAGCCATGCAGTTTTCAGCTGATGTGATCTTAAAGTGCTGGTGTGCCTCTTAAGGCAAATAAGTTGATAGAAACTCGAAAGACCCCCCGGGGGGGAGTTTTAGCCAATGAACCATTATTATTCAAGATATTCATGTCGTTTACTGTTGCTATGTATAGTTCAACTTTGGGCTTAGTGATTCTCCTGGTCGTTTTCGCAGCTAAGATTTTTGTTTATGTGGCTATTTTGACCATTCCTGTGGCATTTTTTTGTTTATGCTGGGATTTATCTTTGTTCTTTTCGTTTTATTTGGAACTCGTCTTCCTTTCATTGCTCAAGTTGGAGGTCTTTGTATTAGGATTATTCTCATTCTGTTTTATGGCAGGATCGATGTTTTGATTGGTGTGATAAAGGTGAAAGCAGTGGTCAAAACGATCAAGCTGATCATGAAATGGTGAAGGCAACAATACAATAATAACAATCAAGTTCGTCTTTTGAGTCGTTTTAAAGCATTTAAGTCCCATTTCTCTGGGAGCTATTATTTATAATTGTGGGACACAGTTTGGCTGCTCATGAAGTTAATCACGGGTGAGTACCCCAACACGTGGGCTAACCCACTTTTTTAATTCCAGTTTTTATTTTAATTTTAATAACTTAATAAGAAAAGAATTTACCATTTTCACTCAGTTTAAATATAACTTTGTATTTTGTTAGAGGTTTCGATTCTAAGTTTGATTTTTCATTTTCTTTATTATTTTATCATTTTTATACTAATAAAAGAACTATTAAAAATAGATTATATGTCGTTTTTGTAGGTTGGTCCGGTCTATTGCTCTTTCCTTGCGCCTATTTCGCCTTGGGAGGTTGGTTTTATATTTGTAAGTTTTGAGATTAATTTAGTTACATAATTATATGAAAATATAAAACTAAGTAGAATTTAATCTATAAAATTGTGTAATTTAATTTGACAATTTTAAAAGTATGCATATAAAAAAATGTAAATTTTTTTCCCAAATGATGGGGGTTGGCTGAATGTTTGCCTATCAGGATTCAGGAGGGGGGTCTTTTCAGCCAGACCCACATGAGCTCCAACCTGTGACAGGCTGACATGCTCTCTAGTACTCACTAGAAGAGTGCATTACATTTGATGAGCTCGATTTTGACCATGATAATGTTAGAATTTGAAAAAAAACTCGAGCATAAGTTGCAGCTTTGGATCTTAGTTTTCCAACATATTTTTTTGGCCAAAAGTTTTCCAACATATTTTGAATAACCTCAATTAATATAAGTAACGGATCAGATCAGGTACGCATAATAACAAATAAGAAATAGTTTTGTGTCCGAATTTATAAATATTGATCTTGTCAAGAGTTTTACTAGTATTTTAATATTTCAAGAGGCTTTGTTGCATTTAAAAACAACACCATATGTGATCTTAAGCATATGGAAAACAACTCTTTCAATTAAGTGTTTGATTCTGGGCTAGGAAGCTTTTGTTTTATATAAAAAATTTAGGTGAGTTGGGTTCCAAGACTTACCAGGATAAGAGCATACTTTTAGGTTTAAAGAGTAATAACAGAAGTAGTTATAGATTGCTCACTAACAAGGTATTCATATTGATAGCGGGATTTAAACTCGTGATTTTGTCAATTATAAACTGACTCTTTATCAACTGAACTAACTATCATTGGTTGAAAGCTTTGAAAATATTTACCCTGCAGAATGGGCCCGACTTGGGCCTTTGCCAGCAAAGTTGTGGGCTGGCGTCTTGCAATTTCAGGCCCAAAATGAAACAGCCCATATTATAATGGCCCATAAAGAAAAGGGACACGTGGCAAAACCCTTGGGCCAACGAATAGGCTCTAAATCCCATGGATAAGACACTGGACCAAGTCGCTTTCATTATGTACTTGCTTCCTCCATTTTAAAAACAATATTCTCTTCATTACTTTTTATAAGATTTATTTTAAAATATGTTTTAAAATATAAAAGGTTAATATTCTTCCGAATCTTAATATAAGACCTTTTTAATTAATTTAATTAGATTAAAAAAGTTAGGTAAGTTAGTTAATTATAAGAAATATGACATGTTTTTTCTAAAACACCATAATTATTTTTCTTAATATCCTTTTTCCTTCACTTACTTGATTATGGTTAAGGGAGTATCCATAAAGGTAATTTAGAAAAAATTGATAAATATAATAAATATGTCTTATATTTAGAACCAAAATTAACTTAACAATTAGGTCCTATATTAAGGATCAAAAGAGTATAATCTTTGGTCTCTCAAGTTTGTTCTAATTTTGGTTTTGATCCTTCAAGTTTTAAACCATAAGTTTTGATTTCTCAAAGGGCAAAATTGTTTAAGTTTTTGTTGGATTATAAGGACTAATATTTTAAATAAAATGAAACTTCAAGAATCAAAATCTATGATTTGAAACTTGAAGGACCAAAAATTATATTAACCCAAATATAAACTACAATATTTTTACCAAACAATGAAGCATTTTGTTAGTCCTTCCAACAAAAAAGAAGAATTTCTTCCTTGTTAAAATGTGGTGATATTTCACTAAAATTACTCTTATTTATTATTTTTAGGTATATAATTCTCATTAGTTATCAAGTTCATTATTGAAAAAGAAATTAACCATGTTGCTATTATCATGTTCCATGCATATATTTATTAATTTTTTAATTCATTTTCTTAACAATTTATTTTATTTTTTAAATAGTTTTCATATCGTTCCTTCTATAAAAATTTCTAGATCCACAATTATTTGTCAATTTCACCCTATAATTGATGCTTAAATGTGGTTTCTTATATTTTTTTTCCTCTCTTTCACAACCCTATTTAATGATTTGGAAAAAAAATTCGATTCCAGAAAAGTTTAATGAGTTAAAGAAAGAAAAAAGTCGATTTATACAGTGACAGGATGGAATATAATGTTTAAATATCAAAAGAACAAGTACGATAATGTTTAGACAAATTCAACCTATGAATCTATGAGGCGTGGCGCATGGTAAAGTTATTATATATTCCTTCCACACCTGTTCAATTTAGAGCATACCGTAGTTTATAAAAATCTAGACAAATTCACCTAAACTGCATAATCGGTTTATCGTGATCCAATATACTACCTCCGTCCTAATTATAAGACCCAGTTGACTAATTTGAGAGATTAAGGAAAGATGTTAAATTAGTTATTTGTAATAAATAGATGTTGTTTTTTTTTAAAATATCCTTACTAATTAACTATATTGGCTAGAACTACAATTATTAGAAGGACTATCTTGGAAAAAAATACATAAATATGAGAGACAAAGTGGATTGGGGTCTTATATTTAGGACCAAAATAAAAGTCAAACAGGTCTTATATTAAGGACCGGAGGTAGTATATAATATTATACCCACATGCGTGTCCAAGAAGGCCATTGACTGAACAACCTTTATATATATATATATATTATCACCTTCTTTATTCTGATCATCACAAGAGAGAGACACAGTTCAATTGAATCTGAAAAACTGGGATCATGGAGGTGACGAACAAGAAACTGATATTGAAAGACTATGTTTCTGGGTTCCCCAAAGAATCAGACATGGAAGTGATTTGCACTGATAGAATCAATCTGAAGCTTCCAGAAGAAAACTCCTCCAAGGGCGCCGTTTTGGTCAAAAACCTTTTCTTGGCTGCTGATCCTCACCTTCGACCCTTGATGAAGAAGGCTGATAATTTCAGCGTCTTGCAGTCCTTCACTCCCGGTACCGTAAGTTTCTTTTTCTATGATCTGAAATTTTCTTCCACTTTCTCTATCATCTGTTTGGTTTCCCCAAAAACACTAAATGTTGGAGGGGGTAAAAGAATAGGATCTTTTGTAATCCCAGTTATATTTTTCCTGCTGTTAAAATCTAAACAGATAACAATTAAACAGTAAGAGGGTAATCTGATGAAGGATATTCCTGCTTTTTCTTTCATTATTTTTCCCCCCTAATTAAGTGGATGCTTCCAACAAAATTAAGACTAGTTGCTTGGGATATGCTGATGTGGATTATGGCATATTCCATTTTTCGATCTTTTTAGTTATTAAAAAAAAAACGAAGTGGGTCCGTTAAGTTGGTATTTTTCTTTTTAATTTTAAAAAAAATTTAGTGAATTGGGTTTTGAGATTTTCTAAGACTAGGACATACCTTTAGATTCATAAAACACTTACAGATTATCTATTAACAAAATTTTAACATCTTACCCAAAAAAAAAACAAAATCTTAACATTAGTAGCGGAATTTAAACTCAAAATCTTATGAATTATGAATCGATTTCTTAACTCTTGGTTGGTTAAGTTGGTGATGATGTGCTTGGGTATTGCTTTGTGAATCTTGGGTCAAAGCTCACATGGGCTACATCATTCTTCTTTTCAAAATTGGATCAGATTAGGAATCCGATTCGTTGAGGGCTGAAAAGCCCAACTCTACCTGTCAATCCCCAGTTCTACAACGGTATGGCCCAAATAGATATGCTTTGTAGCTCGTTATTTGTTACATATCATCCACTGCCCCCCCCCCAAAAAAAAAACCATCCACACTAGTGCGGTCGTTTACAAATATTTTGGCAAAATCCATATAGAACTGGGTCTAATTAAAAGAGTTAGCCTCCAATAACATAGTAAACCAAGGTTCGAATTCTTATTGGAAGATATGCTTAAATTTAACGCATGAGTGTACTTCCAACAAGATTGCGACAAATGAGAAAATATCTATGCCTAAATTTAAAAAACAATTTGGTAATATCATTAGTGCAGAAAGAGTCTTTAACACCGGGATGTAAAAAACGAAAATTATATTTGCACTAGTGTATACATTTTTTTTTAAAACATATCAACAGTATGTGTGCCTACACTTTTTATATCTTATACTGATAGCGACGATATAACGAATGAAATTTGCATTAATGCAGCCACTATATGGGTATGGAGTGGCCAAAATTGTGGATTCAAAGCACCCAGATTTTAAAGAAGGTGATTTGGTGTGGGGCATAACTGGATGGGAAGAGTACACACTCATTACGGCACCTGAAACCTTGTTCAAAATACACAACACTGATGACGACGACGTGCCTTTATCCTATTACAGTGGAATCCTTGGTAAATTCATGTTATGGTACAATTATATATGATCGTCGATTAGTCTAATTAAAACCGTTATTTTCTTGATGCATCTAGTACCATGTTACCCAATTGCATTTAATATCTTAATCTTATTTATGATTTAGTGTATTAGATGCATTAAAAATAAGATTACGAGATTGAATGCAATTGGGAAGTAACAATAGTGTTGGGTGCTAGTGTGTCCGATTATTGCCATCCATCATTTGATTTGTTCTTCTGGATTTGTTTGTTTGTGAATAATAGGGATGCCAGGTTTAACAGCTTATGCGGGATTCTTTAATGTGTGTGCTCCAAAGAGAGGAGAGAGAGTGTTCATCTCAGCGGCTGCAGGAGCTGTGGGTCAACTTGTGGGGCAGTTTGCCAAACTCAGTGGCTGTTATGTTGTTGGAAGTGTTGGCTCTCAAGACAAGGTACTCTGTTTCGTGATTTATTAATTATTTAGTCAACTGTCCAAATCATATATGTCTCTTACATTAAGAAAATAAAATGAAAAAAAGTTGCAAGGGACTTTCTTCAAGTCTTCAATTTTTTGAACGATATGGTTTCCGAATATAGGTTGATTTGGTAAAGAAAAAATTTGGGTTTGACGATGCTTTCAACTATAAGGAAGAACCTGACTTGGATGCAGCCTTGAAAAGGTATGTCTCAGTAATACTCCCTCCTATAAGTTTCAAATTTAGAAAAAAATGTGGTCTATTTTATAAGTTTCAATTTAGATTTATCTTAATATTTAATGCATATTTTCCAATATTACCCTTAATTATTTCTCTCTTCTCATATTTTCTCACATATTCTCTTTCATCTTTTTGCTCATTTATTAGAAGAGCATAGTTAGAAACAAAAGTATATTCTAACCTATTTATTATTTTCAACTAATCTTAACTAATTAGTTATCAGTAAATTAGTTGTTTGAAATTTATAATAATGATCAAAGGGAGTATAGCTTAAAACCTTACAGTTACTTTGTTTATTCTTTTTCTTGCTAAGTATGGTTATTTTGCTTATAAGGAAACACTTCGTTTAATTCCAAATATAGGAGCTAGCTAGTTGGAAGATTTATTTTGATTCTAAATATAAGACTTTAATACTTTTTGTTTCTCGAATTTCTAATTTTCCCAAACAATCCTATTAATTGCACATGCTAAAAGGAATTTCATCAACTACCAATGATTAAATGGGGATATTTTAAGGAATTCAATATGCATTTGTAAATAGACTACCTAGCTCCTACATTTAGAATAAGAGGGAGTAGAAATTTCGCCAAGCTGATTATATATTTTTGTACAATAATAATGCTGCTAATAGGTACTTCCCAGAAGGCATAGACATATATTTCGAGCTTGTTGGAGGCAAAATGCTGGATGCAGTTCTTGTGAACATGAAAGTGCATGGTCGAATCGCTGTGTGTGGAATGATATCTCAGTACACTCTTGATAAGCCTGAAGGAATCACTAACATTACGTCTCTTGTTTACAAAAGGATTCGTATGCAAGGTTACAACGTGGTGGATTATTACCATCTTTATCACAAGTATTTGGACTTCATTTTGCCTTATATTAAGGAGGGCAAGATTTCTTGTGTGGAAGACATTGTTGATGGACTTGAAAATGGTGCTTTGGCTTTGGTGAGAGTATTTAGGGGTCTCAACATCGGCAAGCAAGTAGTTTCACTTGCTAATTAACCACGACTAGAGGATATATATTTTCTTCCAGTTTCACAGATTTTCTCGGGAAAATAAAGTAGCATCATTAACTTCTATATATAGAAATGTGTCTGTAATAATGTGACATATATGAGATCACTATATCATAACTCTAAAACTCTGTCACCTACTCTGTTTAAAACTTCAGCGTTGTTGTATTTACTCTTTAAGAAGGTTCCTGAAATATTTATTTTTCTTAACCTACAGATATTTGACATTGAGGATCAATTATATTCTCTCAAAAGGATATTAACATTAATGAATTCATTTTAATTAATGGTTAATATGTAAATTTATCGTAAAAGTTTTTATCTAAAAGTGTTGGGCATCTAAAAGTTTTTTTGGGGCTTAATATTACTTTGGAACTTTAAATTTCTAGCAACTTTGCCCCCATCGTTTAAAAACTAATGTTAATGACATTGACCATTAATATTTTTAATGACAGAGGACAAAATTATTACGATTTTTAACTTTCAGGACAATATTGAACCCAAAAAAACTTTTGAGCACCAACATTCTTGAGTAAAAACTTTAATTTTGAGACAAATTTACATGTTAATCCTTTAATTAATTATAATTGCTTATGTCTTTGTGCAATAAACAAGAATTGTCTTTGTGCATTGAGAAAGTTATTAATTGAAATTATTTTTTTAGTCGCTGTCACTGCGGAATTAGGACTTGTGGTTTAGTTGAATTAGGATCGGTATACAAATTGAGTAACTTTATTACAGAATAATTCAAATTCTTTTCTTAGTTGCTGTCACTGTAGAATTAGGACTTGTCGTTTAATTGAATTGGGATTGGTAAACAAATCGAGTAACTTTATTACAGAAATGTTACAGAATGCATACACTATAACATTACTCAACAAATATTTTATGTAAGCACACGTTCAAACTCCCAAGTAACTACCCTGTTTTTAGTGAGAAAGCTTGAGACAAAGTCAACATCCAAGTACATTATTAAAAGGATTACTTAAACACGACGATGACTTAATCGTAGATAGTCTCCCCTTAAAGATTGAGAACCATATGACAATATAACAGTATAAATAGTACACACACGCACACATATATTAGAAGTAGCTCGGAACAGAGTCTTTATTTCATTTGACTATTGCAGGGTTTAGGTCTTTGTACGTTAATCAGGGAGGACTTTTTACGTTGGTTTGTAAAGTACATCCAAAGGTTGGAAACCTTGACGAATAGTTGCATCCCATATTTTATGGAGACTAAAAGTTGTGGAGCCACGCTCATGAACTTTCCATCCTTCCAAGGCATGCACTGTTCCAGCTATACGCCAAGCACTCATTGCTCTTCTCGGCAGCCAATTCTTCAGTTATTGGAAAATGAGATTTCATATATACAAAATGAAAGCATTAAGTATTATTAAGCATTTTTGAATATATTGAAGCGTCCATAGTTAAATTATATGTTTGAAACTATATGCATAGAGTACCAACCTCACAAGACTGCATGTTCTTGATCGAAGGAGGGACCCTCATTGCAGGAGTATAGTGGGCAGAAGCAACCTTTTCTTTGGAGGGAATTGAGAAAATGGAATGACTAATGAGCCTTTTGGTGCTTTCATCTGTTCATCCTCATCCCATCCATCTCCCACGAACCATATCTGCAAAAATGTTATACTTACTCTAAAAATCTTTCCAAAAGGAGGAAAAAATTTATTATTATTATTATTATTATTTGCATTTGTTATGTATTATTGAAAGGTTTTACAAAAATTTAAAAGAAGTATGCTTAAATCTTATCCCTGAAGAAATAATCAAATTGAATCTATAATATTTTATTTAATTAACCTGTTTAAGCTGAGTTTGGCCAAATGGATTCACCTTCAGACTGGTAGTTGCTGAAGCAGCAAAACTTTCGTTGGGCTTCGTGTTGAGTCTGACGTGAAATTTTGTAAACTCATGTCATAGCATAGCTACCTGCAAATAGAATTCGGTGATGAATGAATTAAATCAATTTAGCATTTGTCACACATTTTATTAATGGACAATGTCACTAAATTTTGTTGTTCACAGATTTACTTTAACAATTGCTATCTTTCAATAGTAGTTATTATTATCATTCACAATATTTATGTTTAACTAGGGCGAAAACAAATTGAGCTAGGTCAAGCTTTACCTTTAGTAAGTCAAGTTTGTATTGTAACAAGTTGGCTTGTGGCTTGTCATAGGTTTCTTTAGAAACATGGTAGGTTTAATAAGCTTTTAAAGAGCCTGGGTGCTCTATTAAGTGAAACATATTTTGAAGAGGCTTGGACCTACTCTTATTTTTAAACAAGCTAGGTTAGGCCACAAGTCCCTAACAGGTTGCCTGTCCTATTTTTACCATATCTATAAATAGGCATTAATACATCTCATTTTATGTCTTTCATTATGAAGTGAGTAAAAATTAACATTTGAGTATTCCCTTTTTTCCTTTGGGTTTCTCCTCTTCATCAAATTATCTAGTGCTTTTGTTTCTCATTCTTTTTTGTCTCTCCTCCTTTCTGCTCTCGTTCTCCATCATAGGGTCATTTCAAAATTATTTTGCCAAATAGAGATTTAGATCACACTACAAAAAAACATGCTTTAGCGGCAGAATTGAAATTTTGTTGCTAATTAGCGACAGAAATTTTTCGTCGTTAATCTATCATTAATTCTTGATAGAAATTTCTGTCGCAAATTAGCAACGAAAAAATTCCATCGCTAACCCAATGTTTGAAAAAAAAATCAAAATGTCATGTGGCACCTCTACCAATCACCACATCATCACTGGTGACCACCTCTACATGTACTACCACCTCACCTCTGCCTGGCACTCTGCCTGTCACGTGTCGCCACCACATAATTCCCTCCTTAAAGTGACTTCTCCATAGCTAGAACCCAGGACCTCCTTTGTGTGCGCGTGTGGTTTTACCAGTCGAGCTGCAATAAATCTATTGACTTATTATGTAAAATTTTATATAATATTATTTTACACAAATAATTATATATACATATATATTAAAAAATAAAAAATATACTATATAATAATTTTAATCATAACTATTTTAATAAAAAATAAATTTTTAAAAAATATTTTTTAATATAATTTTAATCTCTAACGACACTAATTTTTGAATTTAAATCATAAATATTTTTTATAAATATTTTTTAAATTTATTTTTAATTAACATTGATAAGATATACAATTTAATTATATATGTATTATATTACATTATATTATATTATCTATATGTGTTTTATATGTTTGAAGAAAATTATTTACAATTAGTCAAAAAATCATGTTATTCAAAAAATAACTACATAATAAAATGTAATAAATTATTCTATATAAAAAGTTAAATGACTTGAATAGATTATGATAACAGTATTCTCCTACTTGTATATATATCTTATGTAATTTATTTTCTTAAAATTCTTTGTATATACCATTTGTTTTTTTTATTGAAGACCAAAATCAATCTATATTATGGGTATTAATTATATTATGATTAAATTTTATGTTTAATGATTAAAATTCAAAATTTACTTCAATATTAGTTTGCGTTCATATAAATTTATTTTTTGGTTTTGAATTTTTATCATATATTTTATATTTCAATATATTGTACATATGATAAAATTATTTTTTTCTTATATTAGTTTGTATAAGAAAGTTATTAATATTCTTATTACATTTTTTAATTATTATTAATAATCAAAAGGAATTTATTTTAACAAAATATAAACAAGTTTTCTAAGAAATTGTCTTTCTATTTTCAGTATATACATAATGATGACATGAATGATGATGATATCTTCATTGACACCAACTCTACAAATATATCAATTTATTTTTGTTAGGATTATAGTTTTGATGATAACAAGTCAGAATATCAGGGTTAAGTATTTTGATCGATCAACTAATCGAACAATCAGTTATCGCTAAGATTTCAGATAAATGATCAAGTGTAAATCAGGTCTATAGTAGTCTTTTTGATCGAAGAACTATTCGATGAATAGTTTATCGATAAAGGGATCGATAATCGCTAGTGTAAAAATCACATAAGAGTATGGAAATTATCGATAAGCTGATCGATAATATCAGGTAAGCAATCGAGCTACTGATAAGAAACCGAGTGCATTTATCGATCAAGTTATCGATAAATCAGTCATCAATAACGACTTCGATAAAAGGTAACACTCTCTACTTGTTCTGCACATTAGTTCAGTTACAAATTTATCGATCATATTTTCGATCATTTGTTTATCGATTACGTACTCGAACTTTATGCTCTAACTCTCTGAATGCAGGAGATCAAATTCACTGATAGATCGATAATTTTATTGATCACAAAATTTTCGATTACATGATCGATAATCAATGTTCTTTTTAACTCTTACTCAGTTTTGCTACAGCTAAATTATCGATAACATTATCGATAATTTTAACTTGTTTGCCTAAATAAGTTTTTCACATAACGTGTTCGATAAAGAGTCTGAGAATTGACATATTAGCATTGAGTTATGATGAACTAATTTTCGATCAAGTTATCGATCACTGGATTTTCGATAAAATGATCGATCATTCATTTCCCCGAACTTCATGTTTTCACAAAACGTGATCGATAATCATTTTCCTTACCTTACAGGATCAAACTTCTTTCTTCACTATTATCGATCACTTGTTCGAATAGTTAATGATCGATCAGCTGTTCGATCATTTCAAATAGCATGTGTCTTCCTTTGATTATTTACATAACCATGTTTTATCGATAATATTATCTATCATATATTTATCGATAAGATGTTCGATCATCAATGACTGAAGCTTCATTTTAATAACATCTAAATTATCGATAATCTGTTCGGTCAATTATATGATCGATCACTTGTTCGATCATGCAATGATTTCCTCTTTCTATGAAAATTCTTGGAGCCGATGATCCAACACTTGATCGATAACTTTAGTGATCTATTTCGAAAAGTCTTCATTCCGTTTATCGATAACTTGATCTATCATCAAGTAATCGATCATCTTTTCGATCAAACCAAACCGGAATGACACTCTGTTCTTGTTACTGATAAATGATCTCGTCACAAATCTTGAATGATAAATTAGCCTTCCTTCTGTATTCAAGGTTAAAGCACTCACCACAAAATTCTCACTTGTTCTAAGTTTGAAATATGCAGATTAATGAAAACGAGTGCAACGGCTCTTCAATGGGATTACGTAGACTGCGACCTACAGTGTCAGAAACTCAGACGCATTAATGGCGGAGCTGTTAAAACCAGTGAAACACGCAAACGAAGTCACAACGGCTAGAAGCCTTCCGTCTAACGGCTATTTAACGATATCAACTATAAAAGGCGCGAAGAGGCATTAATGAAGAGAATTGAATACCGGAGCTACCATCTGCTATTATTTAGTTACGCATTCAATACTCTGTTTTTCACTTTACTACTGAGCATCAGTGTTTATCATTGAATTCACTCTGTAAGAGAGCCATTCACTACTTTCATTAAAAACTTGAGAGACACTCAAGAGTGTGGACTCTTGAGAGGGGTTGTATCCTTACGGGAGTAAGGGGGAGTGATTGAGCGATTCAATTACTGTACCGAGGCACCAAGAGCCCTGTCGATCTTGGAAGATAGTGAAATACTCAGAGGTGTTCTGGGGACTGGAAGTAGGTCACGTGGTTGAGACCGAACCAGTATAAATCTTGTGTCTCTTCTCTGCGGTTAAATTTCTCCTTACTCTGACTCTCTGTTTCATTCAATACTTGCACGCTTTTAATTCTTAAATTTTTGTAACTCACCCAATTCACCCCCCTCTTGGGTGAGATTGTTTCTAACATTTGGTATCAGAGCAGGTCTCTTCACTAAGGATTTAACAGTCCGAAGAGAGATCAAATGGCAGGATTTGGAGATAGCGTGTTACCGGAAGGATGTTCAACATCTAAACCGCCAGGCTTCAGTGGAGAAAATTATACGTTCTGGAAAATGAGGATGAAAATCTTCATTAAAGCCACAGAGTATGGGTTGTGGGACGTAATAGAACACGGCAACTATGTTCCGATGAACACAGTAGATGGCCAGCAAGTACCCAAGAGTTCCACGGAATTCAACGAGGAAGATAAGAAGCTGGTGACCCTAAATGACAAAGCGATCAACATACTCACGTGTGCGCTTAGTCAAAGGGAATACTTCAGAGTCTCAAGCCTGGAAACCGCGAAGGAAATGTGGGAGGCTCTGGAGATAGCTCATGAAGGAACCACCGGTGTAAAACAGAGTCGAATCAACACTCTCACTACCGAATTCGAATTATTCAGAATGAAGGAAGGAGAGAGTATCCGAGATATGGAAGTCAGATTCTCACATCTCATAAATCACCTCACTGCACTTGGGAAGAAATATAGTCAAGAAGATCAAGTGAGGAAAATTCTGAGCGGTCTCACAAAAGAATGGGAACCGAAAGTAACAGCTATTGAAGAAACCAAAGGAGAATCCATTGGTTCGGTTGCAGCACTATTCGGGAGTCTTGCTGAGTATGAGAGCAAGCAAAAATACAAAAAGGAGATGAACGAGAAAATCGGAAAGGCATCGCTCTTAAAACTCAAGTGAGCGAGGATGAAAATGAAGATGATCTTGATGATGATGAAATGGGCCTTATAGTCAAAAGGTTCAAGAAATTCTACAAAAACAGAACCGGAAAGAAGTTTCAGCCGAAACGCAAAATTTCTCGTATCAGCCGAAACGCAAAATTTCCTCGTATCCGAACGAATCAGGATCCAATCATTTGCTTCGAGTGTAAAAAGCCAGGACATATCAAGGCGGAATGTCCCCAACTCTCCAGAGCAAAGGATAAAGAAAGAAAGAAGAAAGATTCAGAAAGAAGAAAGCCTTCGTCACATCAATCTGGGGAGACAGCTCCTCCGATGAAGAAAAAAAGTGACGATGAAGAGACAGCTAATATCTGTCTAGTGGCCCAAGAAAACGAGGACTCAGAAACAGAGGTATGTCTCAAGGCATCCAGAAACAAATAAATGGTATATAGACAGCGGATGTTCCAGACACATGACAGGTGACACTGAGAAGTTTACATCACTCAAACCAAAAGATGGAGGAAAGTAAGCTTCGGAGGAAACCAATCGGGAAAAATTGCTGGAATCGGAGAAATCGGAAGTAATATAGGCATGAAGGTCGAGGACGTGTACTACGTGGAAGGTCTGTGTCATAATCTCCTCAGCGTCAGTCAGAGTGCGGACAAAAACAACTGGGTAATCTTTGATTCTGAAGAGTGTTTAATCATAAGCAAAGATGACCTACCCTTGAAGAAAGAAGAATTGAATACGAAGCTGAGAGCTCCGAGGGACGGTAACTGTTATACACTTCAATTTGATTCTAAAGCTTCTGAAAATTGTTTTATTAGTAAAAAGGAGGAAAGTTGGATTTGGCACAAGCGTCTTGCACATGTCAACATGAATCAACTTTCAAAATTAATAAAAAGGGATCTAGTTGTTGGTTTACCAAAAATCCAGTATGAACGCGATGATGTTTGTGATGCTTGTCAAAAAGGTAAACAAACAAAATCTTCATTTAAATCAAAGAAGATAGTTTCAACTGAAAGACCTCTCCAAATGATTCACATGGACTTGGTCGGTCCATCTAGAGTAAAAAGCTTCGGGGGAAATCTTTATACTCTTGTAATAGTTGATGACTATTCAAGGTTTACCTGGACTTTGTTTCTTTCCTCTAAAGATGAAACTTTTAATGCTTTCATTGTTTTTGCCAAAAAGGTCCAAAATGAGAAAGGTATATCTATTGTGTCTATCAGGTCAGATCACGGAGGAGAATTTGAAAACAACGAATTTGCAGAATATTGTGAGGAACATGGAATTGACCACAACTTTTCTGCACCAAGGACTCCTCAACAAAACGGAGTAGTTGAACGAAAAAATAGAGTACTCACGGAGATGGCTAGAGCAATGCTAAATGAGAAAAGGTCTCACAAGTTTTCTGGGCAGAAGCAATGAGCACAGCTTGCTATATCTCAAATAGAGCCTACATCAGAACATTGCTCGGGAAGACTCCATATGAATTGTACAAAGGAAGAAAACCCAATCTGTCACATCTAAGGATCTTTGGAAGCAGATGCTATATCCACAACAACAACAAAGAGAACCTGGGTAAATTCGATCCTAAAGCTGATGAGGGTTTGTTTCTTGGCTACTCTAATCGTAGTAAAGCATATAGAATTTTCAATAAGCGAACCTTCACAATAGAAGAATCGATTCATGTGGTGTTTGCTGAAACTGAAACAATTTCTAAACCTGTAGATGATGATGCTGAAATCGTTCAAAATTTTCAAAAACTAGATTTGAACAAAAACTCGAACAAATTATTTTCAGAAACCGTTTCAGAAAACAGGGATGTTTTAAACGATCCCTCTTTACAAGAAAATCTAGAGCAGCCAAAGGCATGGAGACACAACCGAGATCATCCTCTGGATCAAGTCATCGGTAAAGTCAATGAAGGGGTCAAAACCCGGAGACAAATTGTCAATGAAGTTCTTTTCTCTGCTTTCATATCTCACATTGAGCCCTCTAATATTGACGAAGCACTATCAGATGAATTCTGGATAGTTGCGATGCAGGAAGAACTTAATCAATTTGAGAGAAATCAAGTTTGGGAATTGGTACCCAGACCAGAAGATCATCCGGTCATTGGCACCAAATGGGTATTCAAAAACAAGCTCGATGAATCAGCTCGGATCGTCAGAAACAAAGCCCGATTAGTAGCAAAAGGCTATAATCAAGAAGAGGGAATTGATTATGAAGAAACGTATGCTCCTGTAGCTAGACTGGAAGCCATACGAGTTCTTTTGGCTTTTGCTTGCATCAAAGATTTCAAACTATTTCAAATGGATGTTAAAAGTGCATTTCTGAACGGTTATATATCAGAAGAGGTGTTTATCGAACAACCTCCCGGTTTTGAAAATCCAAATTTTCCAAATCATGTTTACAAACTTAAAAAGGCTTTGTATGGTTTGAAACAAGCGCCCAGAGCCTGGTATGAACGACTTAGCCACTTTCTTATAGAAAAAGGTTTTGAAAGAGGTAAAGTGGATGCCACACTTTTCATTAAAAGAAATAGAAAAGATCTTTTGATTGTTCAAATATATGTAGATGATATTATTTTCGGTGCTACTAACGAAGATCTCTGTCAAGAATTTGCTAAGCTTATGCAGGGAGAATTCGAGATGTCCATGATGGGAGAATTAAATTTCTTTCTGGGATTACAAATCAAACAAAAGAAGAACGGTATATTTATCTCCCAGACGAAATATGTAAAGGAATTGCTGAAGAAATTCGGAATGGAGAATGCTAAAAGTGTAAAGACTCCAATGAGCTCAACCTGTTCGCTTGATATAGACGAAGACGGGAAAGACATAAATCTAACAAGATATAGAGGGATGATCGGTTCCTTACTATACCTTACTGCAAGTAGACCAGATATTCAGTTCAGTGTTGGAATGTGTGCGAGATATCAGTCAGCTCCAAAGGAGTCGCATGAAGAAGCCGTGAAACGGATACTCAGATATCTTGTAGGAACTCAAAATTTAGGAATCTGGTATCCAAAAGGAGGAACCGAATATTTAGTGGGATATTCTGACGCCGATCACGGTGGATATAAAACAGACAGGAAAAGCACCAGTGGACAATGCCAATTCTTCGGAGGATGTCTTGTCTCATGGTCAAGCAAAAAGCAAAACACCGTGGCAATCTCCTCTACTGAATCAGAATATGTAGCCACTGCCTGCTGTTGTGCTCAGATCTTATGGCTAAAACAACAAATACAAGATCTAGGAATCAATATACGTGAGATTCCAATCTTATGTGATAATACGAGCACGATAAGTCTGTCCAAGAATCCAGTTCATCATGCTCGAACCAAACACATTGATGTTCGACATCACTTTATTCGTGATCATGTTCAAAAGAAAGATGTAAAAGTTGAATTCATCCCCACTGAATATCAGATAGCCGACATCTTCACAAAACCACTAGACCAACAGAAGTTCAGCTATTTCAGAGGAGAATTGGGAATGGTAAATCCCAATGAATTGTAAGAAATTTCATACTATCTCTTAAGATTAAATGTTTAAATTTATTGTTTTGATGATAAGATAACTAACTTAAGCATCGGAGTATGTAGAAATTTGTTTTGCAGGAAGCTCTGTTTCGATGAAGAAAAACAGAGGTAAACAGAGTATGAGATTATCGATCAATTGATCGATAATCATGAAGGCAAGTGGGAGATAATTTATCGAACAACTGATCGATAAATTCACTTTGTAAAGAAAGGGAATTGCTCCAACACTACAATTATCGATAACGTGATCGATAAAATAAATATCGATCAGAACATCGATCAAGAGCCTCAAGGTTCCGAGACTCGTCTGTCAAATTTGGTAAGCATTGATCGATAAGCTGACCGATAAGCTTAATTATCGAACAAATATTCGATAAATTACATCAGGTACGCATTTCTTTTTACTTACTTTATCGATAATATGTTCGATAAATGCTTGATCGATAACTTAATCGATAAAACTGATCTTTGTTCAAGTGTCTTCTTCATAATTATCGAACACGTGATCGATCAAGTGTTGATCGATAACTTAATCGATAATTTCAAGAACTATAACGGTACTGTACTGAATTTCATCCGTCAGTTTTCCGAACCCTAGCTCGAACATTTCCCGTCCCCTGTTCTTCGCAACGGTCGAAAATCACTCCTATCTTAAATTCTTCCACCGTTACACCGATCGAATCGTTCTCTACCACATTCCCAACCTTCACCCACTTCAAACTCACCGTTTAATCTGTCAAAAACTCGCTCAGCACCTCCGAAATGGCTCGGGTGAAGCAACCGAATGTGGAAAAGGGAGAAGCACCGGAGAAACAGCCTCAATCGAGTGACACCACCGCTTCGGGTACTCGAAAGCGATACAGACCGAAGGTGAGAGAGGAATCAACGAAGAAGAGAACTACTCTGAAAATCCGGGAAAGTCGGACCGAAGAACAACCGGCCTCTCTCAGAAAGTCTCCCCGGTCCAAATCAAAGCTACCGATTGTAACTGAGGAATCGGAGACCGAGTCGGATGATGGAGTCTCAGTTCAGAAAGCCGTGGAATCAGCCTTGAATATCTCTGTCCCCAAGCAACCGAGAAAGAAGAAACAGAGGGCAAGTGAAGGAGTCGCTCGGGAAATTCCTTCTGAAGGTATACCCACTGAATTTTCTGAGTTATTATCTGGCAATCTAGATAATGAAGTTAATATAGCAAGGTATAAGGCCGATTTTGCCAATAGAAAATTCTGTCCTGTGGTATCTGTTGATTTAGAGGGTCTGAAGAAAAATAAACAGATTGAGCTGATTTAAGTGAACCACTGCAGCATTATTCGAATTGGTTAATTATTGGTGGTGAATACTGTCCCGAGGTGGTTAAAAGATTCTACTGTAATATGGAATCAGTAGAAAAATATGATGATAAAGACAATCTCATAGAAAATTGTCTGAAAGTTACACTGAGAGGCAGAGCTTTTGAAATAACCAGTGCCAAAATAAATGAGTTGCTAGGAACTCAAGATTTTGTGCGAGGTGGTGACATGAATGAGGTAAAGGCTTACAGAATCTTAATGCAGAACAGTGATTATCCCGGTGAGCTGAATTTCCCACCTAAGCAGATGTGTGACTTCTATAGGATCATCCATTACATCTATTCTAGATGCATGGTAAACAAATCCGGTAGCTTCTCACATCTCACTCAGGATGATTATCTTCTACTAGCCCGGATTATTAGTGGGGAAAAGATTAATATTGGGGATCTTATTTACTCCGAGATGAAGGACTTTGTTCTTAATAAGTCCAGATCAACCCCAATCCCCTATCCTCAGTTGGCCACTTATTTCCTTCAGGCACATAACATTGCTCCATTTGAGCCTGGGGAACTCAAGACCAAGGTTCCTAGTTTTGGCCTCACTCAGCTCCACAAAATGAGGATCTCTGTTCCCTTTACACCATCACAGAAAGTATCTCAGAAGGATAAGGGAAAGCAACCAGTTGCTAGTGCCTCTCGGACCCAGGATGAAGCCGAATCCACTGCTGCTCCATCTCATACCCCTGGTCCATCTTTTATGGAGAGGTCCCTCAGGGAAATGTTTCAGGCTGAGCTTCGTGCATTTGAGACCAGAGTCTACACTACTGCTAGAGACTATGGGGAAGTTTCTGACCGGAAGTTTGATGGCATCTCTAAGATTCTGGATCTTCACCAACAAGCCATGGTAGTTTTGGAAAAGGAAGTCACTGAGAGGTTTAATTCAGTGGACAAGGAACTCCAAGAGCTTAAAGGCTTAGTTACCTCTCTCTGCCACCACTTCACTCCACCTAGCACCAGCTTCAGCTATGAGGATCTTCTTTTCCATCCTTCCTCTCCACCACACCCTGAGCCTGCACCTTCTTCCTCTCCTTTACCTACTTCTCCTATTTCCACCACTCCTCCTTCTGTTCCATCTACTTCTACTTCAGTCCCTACTACTCTTGCTCTTATCACTGTACCTCACCCTGTTCCCTCCTTTCATTTTCCATCTATTTCTCCACTTCTTCCCCTTCCTCCTCTCCCTATTTCCCTGACCTTTCCCTCGGCTCCTACCCCTTCTGATGCTGACAAAAAGGGGGAGAAGAAAACTGATGATACTTCGTAGATTATATGGCTTTATGAGTTGCTTTTTATGGCTTTTTGGTTCCATGTCATGACGTTATATTATCTCTTTTGTGATTTTCTTTTGTGTATCTGGATAGTGCTTTTATCGATAATATGTTCTTGATATTTATCTGCCTTTTTATGCTCTCTCTGATAAATGACTCTTAACCTGTGTTTTGTCATCATCAAAAAGGGGGAGAATGTTAGGATTATAGTTTTGATGATAACAAGTCAGAATATCAGGGTTAAGTATTTTGATCGATCAACTAATCGAACAATCAGTTATCGCTAAGATTTCAGATAAATGATCAAGTGTAAATCAGGTCTATAGTAGTCTTTTTGATCGAAGAACTATTCGATGAATAGTTTATCGATAAAGGGATCGATAATCGCTAGTGTAAAAATCACATAAGAGTATGGAAATTATCGATAAGCTGATCGATAATATCAGGTAAGCAATCGAGTTACTGATAAGAAACCGAGTGCATTTATCGATCAAGTTATCGATAAATCAGTCATCAATAACGACTTCGATAAAAGGTAACACTCTCTACTTGTTCTGCACATTAGTTCAGTTACAAATTTATCGATCATATTTTCGATCATTTGTTTATCGATTACGTACTCGAACTTTATGCTCTAACTCTCTGAATGCAGGAGATCAAATTCACTGATAGATCGATAATTTTATTGATCACAAAATTTTCGATTACATGATCGATAATCAATGTTCTTTTTAACTCTTACTCAGTTTTGCTACAGCTAAATTATCGATAACATTATCGATAATTTTAACTTGTTTGCTTAAATAAGTTTTTCACATAACGTGTTCGATAAAGAGTCTGAGAATTGACATATTAGCATTGAGTTATGATGAACTAATTTTCGATCAAGTTATCGATCACTGGATTTTCGATAAAATGATCGATCATTCATTTCCCCGTACTTCATGTTTTCACAAAACGTGATCGATAATCATTTTCCTTACCTTACAGGATCAAACTTCTTTCTTCACTATTATCGATCACTTGTTCGAATAGTTAATGATCGATCAGCTGTTCGATCATTTCAAACAGCATGTGTCTTCCTTTGATTATTTACATAACCATGTTTTATCGATAATATTATCTATCATATATTTATCGATAAGATGTTCGATCATCAATGACTGAAGCTTCATTTTGATAACATCTAAATTATCGATAATCTGTTCGGTCAATTATATGATCGATCACTTGTTCGATCATGCAATGATTTCCTCTTTCTATGAAAATTCTTGGAGCCGATGATCCAACACTTGATCGATAACTTTAGTGATCTATTTCGAAAAGTCTTCATTCCGTTTATCGATAACTTGATCTATCATCAAGTAATCGATCATCTTTTCGATCAAACCAAACCGGAATGACACTCTGTTCTTGTTACTGATAAATGATCTCGTCACAAATCTTGAATGATAAATTAGCCTTCCTTCTGTATTCAAGGTTAAAGCACTCACCACAAAATTCTCACTTGTTCTAAGTTTGAAATATGCAGATTAATGAAAACGTGTGCAACGGCTCTTCAATGGGATTACGTAGACTGCGACCTACAGTGTCAGAAACTCAGACGCATTAATGGCGGAGCTGTTAAAACCAGTGAAACACGCAAACGAAGTCACAACGGCTAGAAGCCTTCCGTCTAACGGCTATTTAACGATATCAACTATAAAAGGCGCGAAGAGGCATTAATGAAGAGAATTGAATACCGGAGCTACCATCTGCTATTATTTAGTTACGCATTCAATACTCTGTTTTTCACTTTACTACTGAGCATCAGTGTTTATCATTGAATTCACTCTGTAAGAGAGCCATTCACTACTTTCATTAAAAACTTGAGAGACACTCAAGAGTGTGGACTCTTGAGAGGGGTTGTATCCTTACGGGAGTAAGGGGGAGTGATTGAGCGATTCAATTACTGTACCGAGGCACCAAGAGCCCTGTCGATCTTGGAAGATAGTGAAATACTCAGAGGTGTTCTGGGGACTGGAAGTAGGTCACGTGGTTGAGACCGAACCAGTATAAATCTTGTGTCTCTTCTCTGCGGTTAAATTTCTCCTTACTCTGACTCTCTGTTTCATTCAATACTTGCACGCTTTTAATTCTTAAATTTTTGTAACTCACCCAATTCACCCCCCTCTTGGGTGAGATTGTTTCTAACAATTTTATAATTAATTTTTTTTTTAAATCATTATATTCTTAATTGTTCTTTTATAAATTTTTGTAAGATTATAATTTAAAATAATGAAATTCAACATTAGTGATGGATTAGTGATGGAATTGTGATGGAATAGAATTAGCAACGGAATTAGTTACAAAAACTTCTGTGACAAACAATTTAGCGACAAAAATTTTTGACAGAAAAAAATTCCATCGCTAAATATTTATTGATGGATTTTCTGATGAATTAGCTACGTCGAAAAAATTAGCAATGAAATTTCTGTCACAAGTCTATCAGAAATTAGCGACGAAATTTGTTTCTATCACAAATTCCATCAGAAATTAGCAATAGAATTTGTTTCCGTTGCAAATTCCGTCGCTAATCAACTATTTTTTGTTTGTAGTGTCAATCATGAAATAAGTCCTGATTTTAATTAACCTAATTTATTTAAAACATTTTAAGATTTTTCTCCCCCGGCCGGAAAAAGAAGTTTGAGATCAGAAATATCCCACCATTATGCAGCTTACCTGCACATTTGCTTCACACAAAGACTTGGCTATGGAGAAGGAAACCTTATCAAAGTTGCCACGAAGAAGCACCTGACTTGTACCTTTGAGAATGCTATTCACAACAATAGCAGCAGCTAAGCTACTTCCATCTACAATCTTTACCTTTAGTTTTGGAAACTTTTGAATATATAATTCACCAAATGCATTGAGTTCTTCTTTCTGCATTTAATCATACAATTACAGGCTTAAATATTTCAAAAAAAATAAGAATATAATGAAAAAAAACAGAGGGAAAATGATGTGAACTAACCTGATTCAAAAGCCCGAGACTAAGCACCTTAACACCAGATGAGTTAGCCTCAAGAATTGCCTCTTCAGTGATCTTGTTCAGTCCTGTGCACTGCCCTTTTCAATGAAGTTTTTCAACTGATTAAAATTAAGTTCATGTTGAATTAATTAAGGCCAAATACTTACTTGTTTTGTAATCTTGGTACCCCCATGATTGAAAATTGAGCTTTTCTAAAGTGTTCCTTTCTGAGACAAAAGTACGACTATAGATCCAAGCGGTTAGGTTAAGAACAAATGTGAAGGGCCACATCAAATGAAGATACCATTTTGAGAGGGTTTGAGGCTAAAGAAGCAAACCCCATAGGAAGATGATAGACAGAATCAGGCGTTGTTAAGTGGGTCAAGTGAACCACATCTGGCAAGTCCTTTGGCTTCTTCAAAGATATTTCATAAGTATCATTTGAGGATTCATCCA
Source organism: Neltuma alba (assembly GCF_004799145.2). NCBI lineage: Eukaryota > Viridiplantae > Streptophyta > Magnoliopsida > Fabales > Fabaceae > Neltuma > Neltuma alba. The sequence goes on along the minus strand of NW_021632068.1, from coordinate 68,225 downwards.
CATTACCATAAATGTAGTCATATATTGGCATGAAAAGAGAGTAATTTGTCCTAAACTTGGTGTGATGCAATGAGTGAAACCTGTGGCCTCAAATTTACAAAAATCAGTACATGCTACAATTAAATTATTGAAAATCTCTTGCATTTATTAACTACAACCTCCAGTTCAAAACATAAGAACTAGTAGTACTTTACTAATTTGAGTATATTAAGAAAATTAGTTAAGTTAGTTATTTGTAATAAATATGAGTTATTTTTTTTAAATACTCCTTTTTATTATGATTACCTTTGAATGGAAACCTTTTGACATATGTAGTCAATAGGAATACTTCTGAAAATGAGTTGCAAATTTAGAAGACAAAATGGCTTGAGAACTTATATTTAGAACCAAATCCAATATCTATCTAGTTTTTATATTAAAGATTGGATGTAGTAGTAATTAAAGTGCATGAAGTGCAGTAATCGTTATTTAAACTAGAATATCACCCGCGCTCTTTGTTTATGAGGAGAAAGATAATTAAAGACATATACAATTATGCAGCTGATGGAACTTCAAAGTTAAACAAATGAGATGGAACTTAACATATATATATATATATATATATATATATGTATAAATGAATGGATAGTTTAAGTGATGAAAATATATCGTACAAGTTATAGGCTGTGTGACAATGGAAGAATGATGGCGAGAATAGAGGAAATGGTGACGAAGAGCCCTGTGAAGCCAATAATAAATTAACTCCACTGGACCAGCATGTAACAATATTGTGATCACCACACCATCTGTTCTCCAATAGGGTAAGTGATGAGAAACCTCAGGAAATAACATGTATCCTAAGAACATCAAGAGTCCATTTAGTAAAATCTGATCATCCCTGCAATAATCAAGCTTCCAAATTAAATCGTCATCATTAATTTGTTGAGACTCTAAAATATGTTTCAAAATAATTATATATATATATAAATAGAAGCATACTAGAAATAAGAGAACATCAGTAAGCAAAAGATGGAGTGCCAAAAAAAGGATGAGTTTATTATTAAATGCTCTCACCAGTTCTTTCTCTGTCAACTTGGTCTGTGAACGATTCGGTTCGTGCCTTGAGCAGTTAGATAACAAGACACAGATCCAAATCTGATTGTGAAGCGGTCTCAGCAAAAGAAATGGGAATATCAAATAGTAATATGGTTTTCACTCACTGCACGTTAGAGCACACAGGCTATGGCCAACCCACGGCACCAGTATCATGCACTTGAGAGAGAAAAGAAAAGAGACAACAAAGTAATTGTCAGCTTCAACACACACACAATCCCCGGTCCTAAGTATAAGAGCTAATTTGTATTGTAAATGACACTATTTATATGTACTATATTTAGTCCTTTAAATTTGACATTATTTTGTTTTTGGTTCCCAAAATTTGAAATGAATGGTTTTGGTCCTGAAACCTTGTTTCAGAGACCCAAAATTTTTATACGGATCAAAATAAAGTTAAATTTTATGACAAAAATATTGGTTTCAAATTTTAGGAATTAAAACCAAAATGATTCCAAATTTCAAAGATTAAAGATATAACCCAAAATGAAAATATGAGATGCATGTGACTTTCTCGTTTAGTTCTATTTCTCTCAAAAAGCATGTGAATAAAACACGACTCGATCTCGAGCTAAATTAATGGATTAGAATGAAGCAGATGGAGGAGTAATAAAATCTACTTTAGAACACATTTTATATTAATGAAGAAGGATTAGGATCAGATTAAGGAATGAGAAATAGTAGAAAGTAAACCGTGAAGCTGCCAAGAGCTCACTACAAAAAATTTGACTTTCATTTGTCGCTACTAGATCGTTGCCGTAGCGGCCGTAGTTGAAACTTATCAGCGGCGACATAACAAAGTCACCGCTGAAAGTCTAGTTTCAGCGGCAACAAAAAGTCGCCGCTCAATGTCCTTTTAGTGGTGACATTAAAAGATGAGGAGTTTGTTATTATGAAATGTCACCATTGAAACGTAGGAATCAATAGCTACTAATGTCGCCGTTGAAGCTTGTTTTAACGGTGACAGCCGTTGTCGCCACTAAAACCACAATCAGCGATGACAAAAATGTCGCCGCTAAAAATGGTAATTAGCAGCGACAACATGTCGCCACTGATTACCATTTTTAGCGACGACATAATTGTCGCTACCAATTACCCTTGTTAGCGGCAACATAAAGTTTAATTATTTTAATATGTTAATTATACAAATTTTTTTATTTATATTCCTGATAAATGTGATCATAAGGTTTAATAAAAATAAAGTAATTAACAGACAAATATATTAAATAATAAGATTTATAATCATCAAAGTGTTTTTATGTCTTTAATAAAAATAAAAATTGTTCAATTAAAAGATACATTATATAATGCAAAAGAAAAATTACATAGAGGGACCAAAACTAGGGACGCTAGAAGTAAGAGTATCTGCAGGAGCATTTAATTGCATCTTTTGCATGAAAGCAGTGAACTGAGCTTGTATTCTTTGCTCCATCAATTGTTCCATCCTTTGTTCAAGTTGTGTGCGCTCTGCTTCCATCTTTGCTCGCTCTGCTGCACGTTCTACTTCTATTTTTTCTCACTCTGCTGCACGTCCTGCTTCCATCTTCTTCGCAGCAATATCCAATCAATTTCACAAGGTGTGAGTGTCTTAGTTGGCCCAGCAAAACAGTTTCTGTCTGCAATTTGATTTTTGACAGATAATATTCATATCTTCATTTTTAAAGAAGCAACACAATATAGATACATTATTGTCCCATTTCCAAGCATGTTGAATACATTTTAATCATGCAAAAACTTCAAGTAAATAAGGCATTAAAAATCACAAATGTGAGAAAATAAAGACTCATGAGAATCAGAATCTTAACTAAAGTTGTAAAAAACAAAAATATGGGAAACCTATCTACTAAAATTTAGTTAAATACATGGACTATTGAATTCATCTCATAAATTAATTTTCCCTCCTATTACTCCTTATGCTTTGTTTTAATTTTTTAGCAAGAGGAAAACATGGCATTAGTTATAATGTTATACGAGCAGCATCAGAAATTTACAACTACATACATTCATTCCGTAGAAACCAGAAAAAATAATGTTAGACAACAACATCCTCTGACTGGGTTCGTTCTATTTCCATGGCCTTATATATGCATAACCATCGAAACTCTTCAAACACGTACACACTGTTGAGACGTATGACTAATATACATTGCCATTTTACAGTCGAGATGCAAATGCAAACCTGCCCATAATTCAGTATATGCTTCTTTACCTTTCACGCAGTACATGAGAGAGTTAGTATATCGTAGTATATGATTATGTCTTTATTCCAAGAAAGAATACCTAAAATAAGCATTGATAATTCCAAATCAAATTGGTCAATTGAAACATAACCCGTATTTATATATAAGTGGGACTTTAATTAAGTGTAGGTTCATCACTTGTGTCACAGGTCATGCAAGTGGGATTCCTTTATCTAGCGGCAATTAGGAAACTGGTTAAAGGTACATATTACTTGCACATGTTTAATAATAATGTGTATGAACAGATAAGAGGACTTGAAACATATCTTAATCAGAAAACTTTGTTTCGTGAGAAATATTCAGTTGATTGGATCTAAGATTCAGTGGACTAGATGCTAGAATAATGAAGCAGAGATGAACTATGCTTAGAGACAGAGTTGACTTGATTTGAGTTTTTCCCCCTTTGGTCCGAGGTTGACATTCAGGCCATTAGATTTTCAGTTTAAAGTGGATACAGTGAAAGTAGAGGATAGAGAAGAGATCCTAGTCATCGTGATTTAAACTCCTGTTTCACATCCAGTTCTCTTGAACTTGATGGGATTTCTACTTTTCAAAATCAGAGTACACAAAGCAGCTTTGATGCTTAGGTTTCTAAGTTCAACTAAAACTTCTACTAAGCTTTTTCCACAGCTCATTTTCTAACCAGCTTTCCCACTCCTGGAGGATTTTACAAATGAAATGATTGAAGGATATGTACTTAGAAATAATAGATGGTTAAACAGATCAGACAGATTTACAATGAAATTTCAAAGATAATTCACTTAGCTTCTGCGTCTTCTCTATTCATCACCATTCAGATATGCAAACCTCAAGAATTTATCCACTCGAACATCTGAATTTGTCACATGGCTTAATTCATTTTTGCGAAGATGGACGCTGGAAGTCAGACGCTCAAAGCCACAAGAAAATGAAATAGGATTCTATAATATATTCCTCCACACATACAATCAATCACAGCAAACCAGAAGAACAAACGGATCTAAAAATGCAAAACAGAGAAGGGAAAAATATACAGCACCACGAGACTTCAAGTGAAGAAGAAGACCGGCGTACATACATGGATGACGGCAAGAAAGGACACTGGAAGTGATGGAGTAAACACAAAGATGGATGCTGGAAGTCAGACGCTCAAAGCCTAGCTTGTATTTGCGCGGCGTTGGTGAGAGGGAAAAATGAAATTTTCAGAAGATGGGGCGGGTTAAACAAATTATTTTGGGTTTCATAATAACAGTTTCTATATATAAAAACAAGGTGCCACCCGCGGCCAAAATACGCATGGCTTCACTGGCACGGGTTGGCTGTGGCTTTTGCCAGGTCCCCTGTTCGAACCAGCGAACAGCCAAATGACAGTTTACTGATTATTTTTGACCTTTTTGGCCTAAATGAATGTGTGAAAAATCAATGGGGCATTCATCAGACTCACAAGGGACCTCTCCGGATTGTAACAAGCAGACGCGGCCAACCCTGCTGTTGAAGTTTTTTGAGGTGATTGTGCAACACAAAATATATAGAATATAAAATCGTATATGTTTTATAACACTTAATTAATCACATTTTTAAAAAAAAATATAAATAGTAATAATATTTAATTAACTATATACACAATTTTATTAACTATATCTCTCAAACATATTTTAATTAATTATATTATCTCCTTCAATAATTTTATTTCTCAATCCTCTCATACATATGTTTATAATCAAATATTATTATATCAATTAAGTATGCTCACACTAATTTAATTATAATAATCTCCCTCATATATTTAATTATGTTATTTCTTTCAATTATAACATCCTTCTCTCACACACACACACTCTATCTCTCTTCCAATTATATTTACATCTACCTCTCATACACACTCTATTCTTCACTACTTTCCCCATCACTCAAACTTAATACTTTCTCATGCATGCCTCCACCTCATTTCTCTCTCATGCACAATATTTTTCTATTCCATATCTCAAACATTTAATTATAATATATATGTGTTTTATACAAATTCCAAACTTTCTTCCTCTCCCTTTCTCACTCAAACACTACATTATCGTTCTTTTAATCTCTTTGTAATACAAGAATACATAAAAAACAATAATTATCAAAGTTACTTAATTACACAAATAAGAGATTATAATATATACTTTCTACAAAAAATCAAAAATAATAAAAAAATATATGAAAGGGTGTTTTAGTGGCGACAAATGGTGTCGTCGCCGAAAGTGTACACTTTCAGCGACGACCACTTTTGTCGCCGTCGTAGGTGCACCTTTCGGTGGTGACAAATTTTGTCACCACTGAAAGCTGCACCTACAGCGGCAACAAGAAAAAGTCGCCATTGTTACTACTAATTTTGGATGTCGCCGCTAAAAGTCATATTTTCAGCGGTGACATTCTTTGTCGCTGCTGAAAGTTGTCACTGAAAGTCTATTTTTTTGTAATGGAGGTTTCCAAGGCCAATCCGTGAGAATGCTTGGTTTTGAAGCCGTATTAGGAGCTGTGATTATTGCAGCGAAAGGATTCCGGGGGTTTATATAGTGCTTTCCTCACTTATTTAGCCAACAACCAAATTGCAATATATGTAAATGTACAACTACCTATAAATACTACAATATAATATAGTTTTCTATAAATTATACATGCATAATAAATAGGGCATACCCTACCTACTTTTACAAGGTAGCTTGCAAAACGTTAGGTTTCTACACACACTCATAAACAGTTTAATTGGCTATTTTTGTTTTAACCTAGAGTTAAGGACTTTCCTCTATTTGGAGAGATTCTATAATCACTACAAAAAAACATGGTTTTAGCGACGGAATTTAGCGACGGAATTTTGCATTTAGCGACAGAATTAGCGACAGATTTGCGACGGAACGGATTAGCGACGGAAAAAATTCCGTCGCTAATTCCTCTGTCGCTAATTAATTAGCGATGGATTAGCGACGGATTTTCTGTCGCTAAATCGATTTTTTAAAAAATAAAATAAAATGCCACGTGGCACCTCTACCAATTGTCATGCCATCACTGAGACCACCTCCACGTGTCGCTGCCACCTCACATCTACTGCCACGTGTGCGTCACATGTCACACCTCTGCCTGCCACGTGTGCCTGCCACCTCACCTCTGCCTGCCACGTGTGCCTGCCACCTCACCTCTACATAATTCCCTTCTCAAAGTGACTTCTCCATGGCTTGAACCCAGGACCTCCTCCGTGCGCATGTGCGGCTTTACCAGTTGAGTTGCAATAAACCTGTTGACTTATTATGTAAAATTAAATATATATTATATTATTTTACACAAACAATTATATATACATATATATTATTAAAAACTAAAAATATACTATATGATAATTTCAATCATAACTATTTTAATGAAAAAATAATTTTTAAATATTTGTTTTACTATTTTTATAATTTTTTATTTTTTAAAAATATTTTTAATATCATTTTAATTTCTAACGACACTAATTTTGAATTTTACATCATAAATAATTTTTCATAAATATTTTTTAAATTTATTTTTTAATTAACATTGATAAGATATACAATTTAATTTTATATATATATATATATTATATTACATTATATTATATATGTATATGTGGTTTATATATTTGAAGAAAATCATTTACAATTAGTCAAAAAATCTTGTTATTCAAAAAATTCAAAAAATAACTACTATAATAAAATCTAATAAATTATTTTATATAAAAAATTAAATGATTTAAATAGATTATGATAAATAGTATTTTCCTACTTGTATATATATCCTATGTAATTTATTTTCTTAAACTTTGTGACGGAATTTGCGACGGAAACAAATTCCGTCGCTAATTTCTGACGGAATTGCGACAGAATTTCCGTCGCTAATTTTTTTGACAGATTAGCGACGGAATTAGTGACGGAATTGTCTGACAGAAAAAGATTCCGTCGCTAAATATGGATTAGCGACAGAATTTAGCGATGGACAGAAATTCCGTCGCTAATCTGTCAAAAAAATTAGCGACGGAAATTCCGTCGCTAATTTGTGACAGAATTTGTTTCCGTCGCTAATTCGTTGTTTTTTTGTAGTGAATATATTCATGCTGGATATGACGTGGATTTTGACAGGATTTTATTATTTTGGCAAAACTACTACAAATAAAATCAACAAAAGAATCGGCTAATTAATCCATGTGTGAAGATTTAAACCAATTAAGACTATAGGTAATTCCTATGCCACTAGATACCTTTAGCAACGATACTCATAAATAGCCCCTCCAAGAATAATTAGAAAACCCATCTTGGAGATGAAAATAAATAAGCTAAGCTAGGCTTTAACTAAATAGATTTGAGCCTCAACGGGGAGATCTTGAGGCAATCATCCGTACTAAAGAGGTATATTTTTCAAAATGAACCGAATACAATAAGTGGCTTGTAAAACTGAATTTTATCTTTTTTGCTTTTACAGAAAAAATTTTGAACAAATTTTTCCTATTCAGATTATAATATTTCATTTGAATATCAGTAATGTAAGCATACAAAAATTATTATGCTTCAGCAAATGATGCAAACAAGGAAAAAGGGAGTGGACTAGTGTTGCTGTTTTCAGTGATCAAAGAGGCGAGCGAGAGGCAAGCAGTTGATAAATGAAAGGATTGGGCTGTGTATAAATAATGGGATGTGAAATTTAGTGTTAAGGCTAAATTATAGCTTGATTCAAATCATATTATATATATAATAATGCATATAAAAAATAAATAAATAAGTTAGGCCTGTGAGTTTATAGGCTAGTTGTCACATCTCAAGAAATTTTACCTGGACATAAGGAACCAAAAATTGGGATGAGGGCCAATGTAGAGACTAAATGGGGAGATGAAACAACTTTTGATGTGAAACCCTGATAAAGTCCAGGCTAGTATTTTCATAATTATCAGTCTAGGAATGACAAAACGGGAAAATTTGAGAAAAATTTTAGAAAATTCTTAAAAAATATGAAGAGTGTAAATTAGAGGCTTTGAAAACTCGGTTAAGGCCAGAAAAGTAAAATTATGGTGAAAATAAATTATTACGAAATTTCTCGTAAACGGAGGTTTTTCGGAAAAATATTAAAAATAGGATGAAAATAATCATTTTAATTAGTTAGAGGCCTCAATAAATTTGAAAAAAATGATAAGTTATCTAAATATTTATTTGAATTTATAGAATTAGTTTTAGGCCTTGGAAGCTCAGGAATTAATTTTAGGGAATTTATTTTTCACAGTGACACCAATAGAAGTCTAATTGGAGAAAATTCAAAATAAATACCTAGAGGTAGTGAAAAAATTCTGAAAATTTCTAGATCATGTTCTCATATTAAAAGGTGAATTATAATGGAGAGAAATAAATTTTTGGATGTCTAAAAAAATTATGGAATGTTACTAGTGAATAGTAACAGATAAAGTTCTAAATTGGTTTGAGATTTTGATTTGAGAAGTGAGAGCCATTTGTGGGGCCCACATTGAGCCCAATAAGGGCCTAATTTTGTTGCTTGCTGGACACTCCACATGATTAATTAAATAAAATGTAAAATTAAGGGATAATTGTTGGAATAATATAGAGCTTGGACATATGGATAGATCTGAAGCTATGAGGCATTTGATGGCTGCCAACTCACCTTATTTCATCCATTTTTTGATGTCCAAAAATCAGAGGGGAAAGGCAGCTTGGTTTTTCTATAAATACCCCCTCCTAAAATACAAGAAAATGTTGGAAAAATTGGGAAAAAGAGAGGAGGTATTGCCATTTTCATTTTTGACTAAGGGAGACTGAATTTGTGGAGGTTTTGGATGAGGAATCATTCAAATTACATCAAGAAAACATCAAGGTATGCTTAAACCCTTTTATCCCTAAATTTCAAGCTAGTTTAGTTAGAGTTTTGGCTTGAAATTCTAAAGTTAGATGTTGTCTCATTTCAGTCTGATCATGAAAGGTTTAGGGAAGGATAGGAACCTTAAATATCAAGTGGAATAAGCTTGGTTAAGTGGTATGTTTTTGAAATAAAATACACCTAGGGTTCTATATGTTCATTTCAGCCAAGGAGTGTTTATGGGGTAGTAGTTTGTTTTGCATTAATTTGATGATTCCAATGGGTTTAAAATGTGTTTTTGCGTAGGGATATACTAAAGGAAAGTGTGTAAAATCATTAGAATAAAAAATGAAATTTTTGGAAGTCATACACCCCCTATTCAGCCTCTATGATTTGAGAAGAAAGGAGTTTGATTTTTAAAGATCTAATTGGACATTTGGATTTCTCATGAAAAATTGTGTAGGATTGAGCCAAGAGATCATTGATTCTAAAGGAGGAACTATATTGTTAAAAATCAAAGAAAAAGGGGGAGAGTGTTAGGTTAAAGATAAAGTGTTGTGTTTGAATTGTTTAGTTGTTAACATAGCTTGTATTTGTGCCTGAATCAATAGGTTTTGGAAAGAGGATACAAAGGGAGGATAATTACTTCAAGGAGACCGAAACCTATTAAGCTTGAAAGGTAGTATTGAACTTATAATTTGATTATTTGTCTAGCTTGCTTGATGTGCTATGTGGATTGTTTTGGTTTAATGGATTTATGTTATGGAAATTGTTGACTTTATGATATTTGATATGCTTTGGCCAAATGCGTGACAACATGTTAGTATAAAAGTGTGTTTGATTCCTCTCTTGATTTGATGAAAAATATGATTTTATTTGACTTGAGGATGTCTTGAAGTTCTATGACATATCGCATTATGTATTGCTAAATTAACATGATGATTATAGTTCATTGCTACTGAAATTTCTATAAAGTCTCACCCCCTATGTTAAATTATGCATCAATAGGGAGTGGACTAAGTATAGATAAGGGCAAAGAATTAGCGTGAGCTAGGGAGGTCATGGAAATTTTGTGACAATATATTAAATTATGTTGTAGTTTGTTGAACTTCGTTATAAGTTTGTAATGAGTTATGGATATGGAATACTTTGACATTATGTAAAGTATAATGTTGTGTGGTGGTTTATAATTATGGGATGTTGTGTTGGAATGGATGGTAATTGAGGAAGTGGAAGAAAAATTAAAGAAAATATGGTTTAGGGGATGAAAATACCCTAAAAAGAGGTAATCTTGCGCCACATAAAATAATGAGCGAATGGACAGGTTTTGACCTGAAACTTGGCAGTCTTATAAAGCTTACTTTTAGCTTTAAAACAAGTGGTAAACCATCAAATTTGGAGTTTTGTACTAAGAGTTATATCCTTCCAAAGTTGGGCTAAAATACTGAAAAATTCAAAAATTGACCACATGAACAGTGCAATTTGTTGAATTTTCTGGTGCTGTTCTGGATAGAATCGAGCCCAATAAATATTTTTTTCTCTATAGAACTCTTAGCAAGCTTCGCGTGAAAATTGAAACCACCCCGTTTTGATTTCTCTAGAATCAGTTATGATTTATGAATTTTCAAAGTTGACCTAAATTCGGATGAACAGTATACAGACAGAATAAAAAGAAAAATTTTGAAGTTGAAAATTTTTACTCGAAAACGTTGGAAAATGTGATATAATGGTTCCAATTGATGTATAATGGGATATTAAAAGAGATGTGACGCTAGTTCTTGTGAAACATAGTTTTAGTCTAAGAAGCATGAGTATAAATTTGACCTATTTGCTAAAACCCTCTTAATAAGAGTCTAACCTACTTTCACCCCTAATCCACACTATAATTTTTAGTGCTATTCAAATTAAACATTGACGATTTAGATTCAATATTTTCTTTTGCTAAAAAGAAAGATTTGATATTTTCAAAATTACCTTTTTATACATTACGTATTCACATCCCACCTCACATTTTCTACCCTCTGGCCTCATGTGACTGATAAATCCTGATTTTATCATGATTTTTCATATCTTATTTGAGGATTTTGTCACATTTATTGAGCTTAATTGTATTTATTATGATTAATTTGGAGTAATTGTGATTGAATGAAAATATTGCTAAAAATGGGAAAATATTCATATTTTATGATTTATTTTAATTAATTGATTTTTGAAAAATATGGTATTACATTATCTAGAATTTTATTTAAGAAATTTGGAATATGAAAGCTGAAAATGGCAAGTGACAGCAAAAAGATCAACAAATCTGGGAAATAAAAAATAAAAAAGGGGGTCCAGAGTAATCTCACCGTAATGAAGCATGAGGTCATATGATCTTATTGGGCAATCTTCAGCTTTAAGAATGGAGGAACGCCAATTTTAAAAAAAGAATACAGAGAGAGCGAATGGGGAAGGAGCAGAGACGGCAGTACCTCCCTCCATCCTCCATCACCATCTTCCATTTCCCACCTTCTATTTCTCACTCCACACGCCATCATCGCTGGCGAATCACTCCTTCCTTCTATCACCGCCGACGACCTCCCTTCCATTCATCATCAGCTTCGCAGAGGAGGGAGACGAGAGGCAGAGTGACCATCATCATCATCAGCGACACCCTCCACCTCCGTCTTCACCGTCGACAACGCCGTTAATAACTACCAGGATCAACGACGCCTCTTTCTTCTTCCTCTGAGCTTGCTGCGTCTGACGTGATGAGTGGCTGAATCTCATTGCTTCTTGGGATGGAGATAATGATTTGAGTTCCCTAGCTACCATAGGAGAGTTAATTTTATTCCATTCATTTTCGCTTATCTATATTTTGATTCTCTGGTTGTAGAATGGTGCTTTGTCATAGTATAGACTGAGATTTTGAGTTGATTATATCTGTTAAATTGGACAAATGTGACTGTGATTGGATTTAATAGTTTGAAAGTTATATATTTCTATTTTTTTTTTTGTGAGTTTATTGATATTGTATTGTTTGGCATGGTAGTCTGATAGTACAGTTGATTTGAGCTTGCTTTTGAGTGTCTCGATTGAGCGCTCTATTAATGTCACGGTTGAGTATTAATCTTTAAAAAGAACGAGCTATTTGATTTAATCACTGTTGCATATTAAGTGGTTTTAAATAGCAACTTAAGAGGTGTTTATTAACTACGATAGTAGGAATAATCACTAATTAGGATTGTTAGACCCAAACGATGTTTTGGAGTTTTCTATTGAAACTTGGTGTATTGTTTTTAACTCCCAAAATATTTTGAATAAGGAAGATCATTAATTTATATCCAAGAAGCATTCATCTCATACATTTTTTCATATCCATTCCCATTCACTTTTATAAAAGAAAATATAAAAAAATAATAGTTTATATTTATTCCATTGCATCTTTAATACTCCTCCGGTCCTAAATATAAGACCCTTATACACACTAGTATAAAGGTCTTATATTTAGGACCGGAGGAGTAGTTAGTAAAGTAAAATTAATTTTCAAAACCTAAACCTTTTTTGCCCTATCAATTTATTATTTTTGGTACTCAGGGGATGTTTGGCTTACATGGAAAAAGCACTTTTGAAACCCAAACCAAGGTTTGGTTAAAAAAATATCCAAACACTTTTTAATTTTTTAAAACCATGGTTTTACTATAAAACCATGGTTTGCTCATGAAAACCATGGTTTTGTGGTAAGTGAAATTTTTTCGCTTTTTGAACCAATGTTGTCAGCAAAATTGTTTGCTCCATCAGTGTTATCTTCACGCCTTCCCCTCCTCCGTGATTCTTTTATCTTTTGACCGATTCTCCTTCCCCCTAAAATAATAGTTTTTTGTTAAAAAAATTATTTATTTTTCCAAAAACATAATCTTATATTATATATATTAATAATTACTACCTTTCCTAAATTTATTATTCTTATTCTTAATATAGGACCTAATTGGAGAATTAATATTGGTCTTAAATATAAGATTATCACTCCGGTCGTTAATATAGAACCTAATTGGAGAGTTAATATGTAGACAAGGTTTTAAATTTTCATTGAAGGAAAGCTTTGACTAGACTGGTAACATGTAGTTAAAAAAAAACTATTACAAATGCTCTCTATCAATGCAACATCTTAATTATTACAACATTTCTTTATTCATTTTTTTATAAACAAATTTAATCTTATTTTTTATAAATATTTATACATATATTAATTATTTATTAATTACATTTTCTTATATATTATTAATTATGTTGGTAACAAATATATTATTAATAAATTTATTTCTTCAAATTAAAATATATCATAAAATCTATCTTTTATGTAATTATTATATTAACTTAAGCCTTTTTTAGTAATTTGTATATATAAAAAGTACTTCTGATAACAACTATCCAAACACTCTCACTTCTCAGAATCATTTTTTCACAAAATCTATTCTTCACAAAATTTATAATTTTATTCTCCCCAGAATCTATTCTCTAGAAGCTATTCTCCAAACCATGATTTGGTTTTATCCAAATACCCCCTTAGTTTGCTTAGAATTTCAAATAAAGGCTTTTTAAAGTGAAACGATCCGAGTTTTGTATTATATTGCATTGCTTGGATTTATTTTTGATTGGGAACCCCAAAACAAACGACAAAGGCTCTGATCTGTGACTAATATTTCCTAAATTATTAAAATATTATGATGGAGAGAAAATTCAGCCAAAGTTGGAAAACATCAATAAGATCAATATTTTTATGAATGCTTTAAAAACTGGATTGAATTCTTTGGCAGAAAAATAAATAAAAATTCGACTAAATTAGTTGGTTTAAACGACAAATTAGCGAATCATATCATGATTTGTTTGGAATGATGCTCCGAAAATTCACAACAGTAAAAATTGGTGAAAAATTATAAAAATGACAAAGAATCAATAAATATGCTTTAATCAGGTCAAACAAAATAAATATACTTTAAGAAATAATAATTAATAAAAATATTTTAAATATATATTAAATTAAAAATATATTTTCTTTTTGCTGACAGAATTAAAAATGTATTGATTTGATTATAATTATTCTGAGAATAATTCAATTATATCAAACTTTATTTTGCCAGTAATTCAATTATTAAATAGTAATTATTTCTATTGGCTTAGTAGGTGCCATAATTTTAGAACAATGAATTTTATGACTTTGTTCAAAACATCACTTAAAGGTGACAAAAGAAATTAGTTAAACTTCTATTTTTATTTTGATATGAACATTAAAAAATATTACTAATTTATTAAAACCAATTTAACATAATTAAACTTTCTGGCCAAAAGAATAAACCATAATTAGACTAACAAGGTTCTGAACTAATATTTCTGACTAAAAAATAAAGAAGTTAGCCCTGCTTCTGGTTCATGAACTATGTGTGTATTTTCTCAATATAAACAAATAAATTCTTAAAAATTATTTTGATATCATGCGACCAGATCGAGCCATTATTTTATCTAATTCTATTGCCACACATTGCCGTGGTGTTTTTCATAGGCAAATGGGCCCGAAGTCTTAATTGATTTCTCCTAACTTTTTTTTTGTTTGTTTGCCTCTGATTTCTCCTAACATGAATGTTATAATAACTGGCAATGGAGATTTTTTCCTAGGCCTAACTGTATTTGTTGAGGAAATAAATGCAATGTCAGAGCAGATCATCAACATAAAGACGAGCTTTTGTTCTTTCTTGGTTCAAAAACAGACGACTTTCCGAGATTTCATTATATAAACGTGGGAACTAATTAATATAATCAAGCTTTCGTGCAAAAGTTGGCCACGTTTAGAGAAAATAAATATCAGTTGCTATCAACTCTGTCAGTGTCACTTCAGCAATTCGACTCCTTCTGATTTAGAGAAACATAGACATCATCAATACGGGGTCTAGTATATTAATTATGTAAAATTATATACATAATTAATAAAGTAATTAAGTTTCTGATATAATTTAATATTAAATATTGCGTTACTCAGTATGGGGCCTTTTAATGGGATTATGTGGACTAATTAAGACATTAATTAAAATTAGTTAGAAAGTTTTAGTTTTTTTGAAAATTACGATAACATCCCAAAAATGTCCTTAATAAAAGCTAGTAGTTACTAGTCTATTGCCATCCTCAATTTTCTCTTTTCAATATAATTAATAAGAGAGATAGTTAAAATTATTGTCATCAAAGGTATTTTGAAAACCATACACTAATGGATAACTAAATTTTCTAACCTCTTCACTTCTCTTACCGTCCACTGCCTTCCACTTCCCCTTTTTTTTGTGGTGTGTGGATATAAATAAAGTTTAAGTGATTTGAGTACTGGGCGCTTACCAAGACCAGGACCATGACATATCTCCAGACTCAAAGAGTATTTACAAAGGTACTTATAGATTACCTACCAGCAAGGTCCTCACATCTACAACGGGATTCAAACTCACGACTTTGTGGATTATGAGTTGACTTTTCACTAACTAGACTAATTTTTATTGGCTGCTTTCCACTTCTTTATTATCACCAGCACATCAACTTTTAACCATTAAGATTTTATTATTTAATATCCTGTACAAATATTATTTTAATATCAAATAATAAAAATGTATATAAATAGATTTAAAGGAAATCAAGATTCTCTTAATTGCTCTTATGAAAAGGGTTAGAGGAAGTATTTTCTACCCCCTATACTATTATTTATATATACGAACATATTAGTAACTATACATAAAACTAAGAAATTCAGTTAAAACTAACTATTTATGAAAAAAAATTAAAATCATTATCAATCAAGGTCATTAGCTAAAAGAGTTTGTTTATTTAGTTAGAAAATTGTATAGTTTGCTAGAGATATTAGAAAAAAAAATTATTACTTTAGAAAAATTTAACTTGTTATGATAAGAGACATGTTAGAAGTCCTAATAACAATCAAACAATAAATTATGCCTTAGTTAGGAGGAAACTGTCTTAATCAATTTTTCTTTCATATATGACAGATGAAACTATAAATCATGATCAAAAGATATTAAGTACCTTATTACTCAATCTAATAAGCTATTAATAATAATTAATCCTATCATATCTTTTTTTGCCAACAATTAATCATATCATATCTACTTATCTGTGGAGGCAGAATTTTAATTTGTATAATTTACAAAACTTTTAATTCAGCTTGACATTACCTACTACAGCTTCAACAAACATCACTCAAACTGTGATTTTATCTGGGTAGGATTGATATATCCCTATTTTATAATATATTTTTTATATATAATTAAGGAATTTTATATTGTTTAAAGGGTTTAAAATGTAATAGATACTCATAATTTAAATTAAAAAATTTATATAAATTAATTACTTAAACGTGCATTTTTTATTATATTTTTATAATTTCTCTTTTGAAAGGTATCTTTGTTCTGATTCTACGAAATATTCCGTTGAACAAAACATCTTATACCTTCAAAACTACATTTGTGGCAGCCACTTGACATTAAAAAAGAATTTTCCAATTATCTAATTGGAAATTATTCAAAATATCCAACTAAAATATCTTCTTCCTTCCACCCTAAATTAAAGAGCTTGAATAATTAATTTTTTTGTAGATAATTCATTTATTGTATTTTGAATTTGGATAAATATTTTATTCATATATCTATTATCCATTGAATTTTTCAAATATTCACATTATCATCTTTATCATGTTCTTAAACCCTGGCCCTAGTTCATTCCATCATCATATTTTTATTTAAATATGAAATTTTATCCTTTTATTCACTGTCATTTAAATTCAAAAGCTTTTCCTTTTGGTTGCCATGAGGATCACATCAAATCAAGAGAAATCAAATTCAAGTTCTATATTTTGAATTGGAGATATATTAAATGAAACCATTTTTCTCAAAGGCAAGAGATCAGCATGATTACAAGGTAAAAGAAAATAAAAGATCAAGCAAGAAGGATACACAATTCTCAAAGGTTTTCTCATCCAATTAGGACAAAATTAAGTGCTATATGAGAAAAGACTAGGGGAGCCTTGGAAAGAAATGAAGCCATCTTCACTACACAAGCACAAGCATACACTTGGCTTTCTCTTGTGTCTAGCTGTTTTATTATCTTCTTCTTATTATTTTCTTTTTATCATTATGGTGTCATCTAGCCATATGTGTGGCTAGTCCTCTTTGTTCCTAAGGACAAGATGACATGACTTGAGTTTCTGTTTATATTAGGGTGTTTGTTAGTTTTTATATTTCAATCCATGAGTACGTTGCTTTCACGAATTTCTTAGGTTATGATTTCTATTTCTATGGATCGTTATTAAATTTGTGTTTTAGTTGAACAATTATGTTTTGAAGTTTTCAATTAGTATATTTTCAGTTTCTTCATAATTTTATGAGTGTTTATCTTTATGGATTTCTATTTTGATTGGTACAAGTAGTTCATGCTTTAGGATTTTTGATATATAACTCTCTTCAAGGAGCAAGATATAATTATTCTATTGAATTCAAAAGCTAAGAGGTTTTTAATTGATTAATTGAAAAATAATTATATGCTAGCTCTATAAGCATAATTGTTAATTGGTTAATTATTACTTAGATGTTATCTAAGATTTTCTTTTGACTTAGTAAACTATTTTTATGCAAACTCGTCATCCTTTTGAATTGTGATAGCCATACATCAACGTCCTTGGCAAGTGCATCATTTTGTTAAATTCTTTATCCCTTTCTACTTTCTTTTAATTTTCATTATTTTTTTTCTTTTTTCTCAATTTATTTTCCTAAAAAATCAATTGACTTTCTTTCGTATTCCTTCCTTTTATACATCACATTTTTTGTAATTAAAAAGATTTTCAAAATTTTAACAAAGCTCATCACAGAGAGAGATAACCTAGGTTGACCTCTATACTATATAATGTTAATTTAGATAATTAATTTGAGAGTTTACATGACAAGGCGATCAAGAATATATAAAAGTTTCCCATACTTTTTGGAGAGAAGAAAAGACTACATTAGATAAGGATTTGGATTTTCCCCTCCCACCTTATCCTCATCATTCTACTCTCCTTCTACCTTCCTTTAATTTCCTTGGATATTTTCAATGGCTGATATTTAATAAGTTATAAAATTACCATAATATTAAACATAAATAAATAAAATAGTTAAAATTTGATCTGAAAAATTTAAAAGTAAAATGAAAAATGTGTGGAGAGGGAAGTCAAATCCCCTAGATACACCCCTCATTTTAAGAATACGACGCATATGTGTATTTGTTTAAAAAAACAATTCCGAATCAGATTCCCTAGTAGAAAAAAGTGATTTGGACTGCCCTTTCTAGACTGGTCATTGCATATACGGTTTAGAAAATATGATCAGTTCCTCATAATTAAGGTCTAAATAATACTTTTTTGAATCAAACGATGAATGATGGCTCTAATAACAAATTAGGAATGGTAAAACCCCTAATGAGCACCAGATTCTTCAACTTATTTCAATTATATTCTTCTTATTAATTAAATTTATGACTTAATTAAGCTTCGGGACCTCTAGACATAATTTGTAGGAATCTATCAGTCAATGAAAGTGTGCACAACTTCTACTTGTTGTAGTGCCTTGTGATAACTCTTCATATTTCTATCGTTCAGAAGCCCTACTTGTTCACTCCCTATCCAAACTATATGTAACCTCTAAAAACTTCCTTTCAAAAACCATGACAAGATCCAAACACTCTTCGGCGACACAATCTGAAACCAATAAAGAGGCAAAGATCATCGGCTATATACCACTTAATGCCCAAAATCTGATTAATATAGGATGAACAAGATTAACAAGATTATTGACCATCTTAGTAGTTAGATCGACTCTTTGTTTTTGACCCGATTTCTCATAAGTCTTCATCTTGTGAAGACATATGATGATGCCAAGGAGGAGAAGGAAAGGAAGATGAAGAGATTAAAGATCTACTTATTTTTCATATTGATTTCATAATACTTTTTTTTGTGTGTGATCAATATATGAACATTTTGTTATCATTGTTGCACTTTCATTGATGTAATCATCTTTTTAGCAATGACGTATGTATGTATGTGTGTATATTCTATTTAACATTGAATAGCCCTGTTCTTGGTTTTTAATTACTCCAAATGATATTGAATTTTTTATTAGCTTTATTTAAACTTTAAATAGAATTATACATAATACAATTAAAATATTTGAACAGGCTGCTAAATTATATCACATTATGCTCTTTATAGGTGTTAAAAGGGGGGGGTTAGAAGTAATGAGTACTTTGAAAAATGTTAAATATTTAGACCAGTTAAGATAACAATAGGTCTAGATAAGCATTTTCTACTTCGGTTGTTTACTTAACTGGTCTAACTGTCTAACAATGTATTTTCTAAACGGGTTACATTTAAGTCTGGTCTAAAAGGTAACTAAAATAATTTCAATAAATAATATATATAAAACATCATTTTTAGTATATTCTTGACCGTGTGGCATAGATCAAGGCAATCTAAAATAGGAACCAGTTTCGGTTCTTATCGCAGTGGTGAGCACCTTGGTGCCCATCAAATCGCAACTTTTCAAATTTAATATAAATGACCAAGATGTAATTTTTTATAGATTTTATTTAAATGTGTTCCCATAATAGGTAGATAATTCAGAATAAATATAAATTTTAAAAAATATTTTTATTTAAAAATTACTAGTTAAAAATTTTAAATTTTGATCATTAAAACTATATCTGTATGAGATAGATTTTATAAGGATCATGATACTATTTATTGCAATGGCATCAAAACTGGTTCCATCTAAAATGTGTTTAAAATATTTTCTTAAAAAAAATGTTTTGATTGTGTTTTGGGTTCAATGTAAAATACTATATCAAGACCGGTGTTAATGTGTTATTTACAATCTCAAATTAACTATTAACTATCAACTATATATAATGCAGTCACAAAGTTATTAAAAAGAGATAATGAAAATAAATAGAAGAAGAGATTTTGTTTTTCTTATAAGAATCGAATAAAATATTTTTTTAAACTTATGCATCAACCTCGCATTCTTACTCATTTATATTAAGTGGCACCACACAAGAAAGAATAGAAAAGAAGGAGAGATAACTAGAAAACACTAAAGTGAGGAATAACACAGAGAGGCACTCCCTGTGATGATATTTTAAGAAGGTGAAATTTTTCATCCTTTTACCCTTATTTTGTCTATGAGGCATCCAATACTTTGATGTTGCTTTTTGGTGCATTCAGCATCTTGATCTCATTTATAGTGCATCCACTGCCGTGTAAAGTATCCTAGTTTTGTTTATAGTTCTTAATATAAGAGCTAGCTAGCTAGTTGACTAATAATTTAAGTAGATCAAGAAAATTAGTTAAATTAATTATTCAAAATGAATGGATATTATTTACCCTAACCTTTAGCATATCCAACTACTACAAGGATTAGTTTTGAAAAAAAATGAATAAATATAAGAGATAAAATAAATTAGAATCTTATATTTATAATCAAATTGAATATCAAACTAGTTTTTACATTAAAGAATGAAAGGTAGTATATAATTATTCTAGAAAGTTGATTGTGCAGAATTTCAAATGGATCACCAAAACCTAAATGTTCAGCGCTATTGAAAACAAACCTACAAGTGAAGGCTGCAAAGTGGGGATGCTAAGGAAAACAAATTAAAGAAAGGAAGGTTACGTATTACAATAAAATTATAAGATTTGTTTGTGGCATCTTTTGAAAAGGACTTATGAAGTTCTGAGAAGCAGGCCATATGCAGATCGCTGATATTTTTGGCAGGCAAAAGAGATAGCTCGATTCAAATGGCTCATAATATGTTTGACCTCACGAAAAATATCTAATATTTTTCCTGGTTCTGAAATTTCTCAATTTAGAATTACTTTAATTTTTTTTGGAGGATTTGTCGTGTTTCTATTTTAATTTCTAGGTAGTTTTAATTAGCTGGATTATTATACCCATCATCAGACACGTCTTCTTCATTGTTTCTGACGAACTTCTGGGAACCAGAAATTGATAGAACACATGCTTGAAGCAAAAGCGTGTGTGTGTGTGTGTGTAGACTCTCGTGATTCCACTAAGAATTACACTAAACCACACAATAACGTATGGAGAAAAAAAAAAAAGGATATCTTTTGGATAGAAATAGAAACATACTGTGGCTACTTGCAATCATGTATCACACATTTGTACCATCATCATATTTCGTCTTTGGCTCGTAGCCCCTGTTAGCTCTTGGATATAGGGTTTACGAGTGAACAAGATTAACAGAATAAAATTAAAGGATTTAATTAAGAGGAAAAAAAAGATATAGGTACAAAATTAAAAATTAAGAAACAAATTTGTTTCTTTTTTGGTTTCTGGATTTTTTTTTTTTACAAATATTCGTTGTCCTTGCTCTATTTATAAGGCATACTCTCATTGTCTTTAATATGAGATATTTTATAAAATTTGATGAAATATAAATGACTTATTTTAAAAAATAATTTTGTTTTTTTCACTTTTAGATTAAATAATGACTGTTAAAATTTGAAATAAAGATTTCTCTGTTGTTTCTTTTTTACTAGGATTATCAAATAATTATCATTTTTTAACTTGATCAGAGGTAATTCTGAAAAGTTACAAAAGTTTTTTTTTAACACTTCATTAATAAAAACCTGCCAGTTGTTTTAGCCAAAAGAAACCAGCCAATTTTCTAAATTTATGTAAAATAATTAATACGTCCTTATAATTAGTAAGGGCCAAATGGAATATCTGAAATCTAATATTACCGATCAATTGAAATTAGAGACAGATCAGGTCCCAACTGAAGGAAAGTTTTCCTGATATGATTATAAGGCTAAATTATATTTAATCCCTTAAACTTCAGATTATGTTCGTGTTGAAAACAAATAAATCACTAAATAATTACTTAAATTAAATTAATTATTTAATAATAATTAAAAAATAAATATTATTAAAAAAAGTAATAGA
The DNA here is from genome assembly GCF_004799145.2 of Neltuma alba. Taxonomy (NCBI): domain Eukaryota; kingdom Viridiplantae; phylum Streptophyta; class Magnoliopsida; order Fabales; family Fabaceae; genus Neltuma; species Neltuma alba. The sequence continues at coordinate 46,048 of NW_021632068.1, read as the reverse complement.
AAATAAAAATATATTTTTCTAATAAAACATTTTCATACAGATTTATAACAATCGCTCCATTAATATAAGGACCACATACGAGTACGACCCTCGTAACAAATGGCATTCATATCTCTCTGTTTTTTTATTTTTGAAAAAAATTAATTTCTGTTTATTTTTCTTCATTTCTTCCATTTAACTTAATCACTATTTATGTCTCCTTTTATTGTAACCATGAAAAAGATGGCTAGTAAAGTTTACTGGACCAAAACTAAAAAAGAGTCACAAAAATACGAACCGATTAGAAATTAAAGAATTAATTGTTCAGGCACCAATTTAAAATACACTTGTACCGAATTATTAAAAGGTCAACATATGACAAAGACATGACAAAACCTAAACATAAGGATTTCTGGATTTATATAAAGGCAAAAAAGTGTAAAAAGGAGTTTTTTTTTTTGGTTGATAACAAAAAAGTCTATTAATTATGTAGAGACATGATTAAGAAAGCTCGATGGGGACTCAATTAAAATTTCAAAAAGTACGAGGTTAAAATGAACGTATCGTTTAATAATTTATATTCCTGTCTGTTTAAATTTAAATACTAGTAGTTGAGAAAAGTACATGTTCTCCGAGAATATAATACGAATAAGAATTGCGCTCAACAGATATATCAAGACATGGGTAAAAAATATAGTTGTAAATATAGGCAAAAATATTATAAAATATCTTGGATAATAAACTAAAGCAATATAAATTAATTTTCAGTAAAAGAATCGTTTTGATAAATATAATCGGCAATAACCTTAAGAACAAATTAATACTTTGATTTAGAAAAATTATTTTCACTGATTTTGATCTTTCAAAGATAAAGAACCTCACTACAGTGTAAATATGAAGACCCTCAATTATTATACTGCTATTTTTTTTGCCAACAACTAATACTACTATTTACAGTTTATAAAAAATGTAACTTTTTTACGTGGATTAAAAAACAACTAATTTAAAAACTAAAGTTATCGATATAAAATAGGGTGAAGTTCAAAATGCTGAATTAATTTTTTTTCCTCAAAACACTTCTTTCAACAAAAATTTACATCTTGATTCATCATATTAGGAAGAATTAGTTCTTTTTACTAGATCTAATCCTATTAGTAATGTAGAATTATTTTAATATGATTAATATTTAATGTTAAACACATTTTAAGGAATAAAATATTCCATCTGCTACTCAAACTAAATTAAATGACCCACATTGGTCACTTGCGAACATGTAATTGCATGCCAACCCATGCCGACGTTCTTTTATGAGACTAATAAATGAGAAACCCAAAATTGCGGTTTGTATTTCATTAATAATAGTAACGTAATGTGGGGTCATTACGTGAATATAAATGATGTTGGGTGATTTATCAGTTGAGTTGTGTGTTTGGTTTTATATATATATAAATGATGTTGATTTTTTTTTTACTTGATCTGGAATATTTTGAAGAGTGATTTATTGTTATTACATTTTGGTGATAAAAAAAATTTAATCTATTTTAATTTCAAAACGTATGAGCTATTGGCCTGACTTGATCTGATGAATTTGCCGTGGGTAGTTGAGTACATTAATTGTTAGCCAGGCGCCAAAGTGTCTCAAGGAAAGCAACTCATTCCTAAGAGTGTGCGTGTAGTTGTGTGTATATATAGGTGTCTGTCTTTGCCCTTCTGATTCACCAAAACAAAGTATAGTCATAGACAGACACTAAAACTATGGCTTCAAGACCTGGAATCCTCACTGCTTGGCCATGGAAGCCTCTTGGAAGCTTTAAGGTTAGTTTCAACCTTAACCCATTATTCTTCATCTTCTTCCCCCCCCCTCTCTCTGTCTCTCTCTCTCTCTATATATATATATTTATATATATCTCACACTCACAATGCACACAACACACACACCCTGTGAGAGAAGCACCAGAGAGCAAGGGCACTAATAACAGAGATGTTTGTGTTTAAGAAATTTGCCATCATTTTATTTATTGTTCTTTCAGCTTAGGGGGCTGTTTCATCGTGTAGTTTACACTCATCTGCTACATTTTTTACACCGTGTCCTCATTTATACAATCTAAACACACAGAAATATTTCTTCAACAAACTATGCAGTATCTTAGAACTCCTCTATTTTCAAATCATATGAGATCCTAGTGTATATTTAATATATTTGTACTACAAAAATAGATTTTATATTAAATGTCGGATGGGCTAGCATCAGTAGTGTTCTATAAAATATAAAATATCAGTACTTTGCATTCCTAACTTCAGGAAGAATAATTGCAGCTCTCTCTCTCTCTCTCTGTGTCTACCTCACAAAATACACACGAAAGGGCCATGACATTATTGAAGATTTTTCTGTGTTGAAGAAAGCAGATTGTGTCTTTATGTGATTGGTTCACACACACACATATATGTATATATATCATCTCAGAGTTGGAATTGTTTTTTGGCAGTATGTGATATTGGCACCATGGGCGATTCAGAGCACATATAGTTGGATGGTGAAGGAGGAAAGTGAAAGGGACTTAGCAAACTTTCTGATTCTTCCTCTGTTGCTATGGCGGATGCTTCACAATCAGATTTGGATCACTCTCTCTCGCTATCGAACTGCAAAAGGAAACTCCAGGATTGTTGATAAAGCCATTGAGTTCGATCAAGTTGATCGCGAAAGAGACTGGTTAGATTAGCTTCACTTTCATCTCTAAATTATATCATAAATATAATAGTTTATAACGCAAATTTATTCCCTACTAGCTCTTATATGTAGAATATTCTAAATCTATATCATTCTCCTATCTACAAAAAAAAAGTATAAATCATAATTTTAAATAAGGATAAATTTATTTTTTATGTTAAAATAAATTTAATGACTTAACAGCTTTTTAATTATGGTAAACTAGTTGGAGCTATCTTATACTATTTCTGATCTTAAATATAAGAGTTAATTAGTTTATTTGTATAGATTATAGATTAAAAAAATAAGTTAAGTTAATTATTTGTAATACATATGTGTTTTCTTTTCTAAAAGATCCTTACAAATCAAATTTATTGATTAGAATTCTTATTATTAGAAAGGCTGTTTTGAGGGAAAAAAATAAATATGAGAGACAGTGGATTAAGATTTATATTTAGGACCAAAATAAAAATCAAACGAAATCTTATATTAAGGATTAGATTCAATGTTCATCACTTTAGAGCACGTTAAACTTATCAGATCTAGACTATTTATATTTAATTTGAACGGTCTAAATTTAAAATTTTTAATTAATTATTTTTAAATAAAAGTTATTTTTTGAAAGAATGATAGTTAAGAAACTCTCTATTTTAGATTTTATACATATTAAAATAATTATTTTAAACAAATAAAAACAAAAAAAATAAAATCTGAATCATTCAAATGAGATATAAATGATCCAAATCTGATGAGTTTAAAGTTTACATCAAAGTGGTGAGTATTGATCCTTCTAATATATACCAATATATGAGTTTAACACAAAGTGAATATATATAGATTGAGCCAATTACCAATAATGATGTGGTCTCGTGGTTTATTGGCACCTAAGTTATTCTTATAAATAAAACGTTGTGATTTCGAATCTCCTCATATGCTGTGGTTAGTACCACCTTTGAATGCTGATAAAAAAAAGTGCCACCTTTGAATTTAAAAAAAGAAAAAGAAAGAAGCTGCATAACAGGCTGAGGGGGAAATCCATCTGTGTAGAGGGGACCGTCTATTGGTGCAAGTGCAAGAAGATATAGATGTAGATATATTTATATATATATATATATATATATGTATAATATGAGAGGAGATAGGTCCAATTTAATAGGAGGCTCTCTTTCCACCGCATGAATCAAGTTACACAAGTGAACCAATTTTGTATCTTTGCATTTCAATTTTCAAGTGGACTAAAAGCATTCTCTTTTACTCTGCTTCTGTATTCCGTACATAGTCGGCATAATTATTACTGAGGCCTTTATAGGGAAGAAAGGCTACTCACTGACATGGAACCTTTGGATATTTTAGCGGGCTTAATTAGCAATGTTGTACTTTTTACTGAGTAGTTTCACCAACCACACTGTACCAAGTAAGTTTCATAACTCTGCTAACATGGATGAAGGTATTTTCAGTAGCATTCTCATTAGTATAAAAGAATAATTTATAACACTCTATTATATTATTTACGATGTGTCTAATAAGGAAAAAAAACTTATATCTCTTGGTAAAAAAAAAAAACTTATATTAAGTTTCTTATAACCATGTCAAGTATCATCATCTAGTGCTAAACTCATATAGAACATACATCAAAGTGTGACTAGGGTTTGACATAATAATAAATATTATATTGTCCTTAAAATAATAATACAAGTATGTGTATGTTTTTGTTTTTTTGAACCTGTTGCATTAGAATAGGTGAAATTTCTTGTTATACATTAAAATTAATTCACTTGAGCAGCATGCACAGCTATCCATCTAAACTATATTCATCCCTAAAAATATATAAATATACTAGTTATTTTATTAAAACATTTGGAGATTATTGATTTACTTAATTAATTTGCATGCAGGGATGACCAAATATTATTCGGTGGGATATTATTTTATTTGGCAAACCAAACCATGAAAGGGGCATCTCAGATACCTTTATGGAGAACAGATGGTGTGGTGATCACAATATTGTTACATGCTGGTCCAGTGGAGTTTCTTTATTATTGGCTTCACAGAGCTCTTCATCACCATTTTCTCTATTCTCGCTATCATTCTCATCATCATTCTTCCATTGTCACTGAGCCCATTACTTGTGAGTCCCTTTAATTTATCTCATCTCTTCAATTAATTTGATATTTTCCATCTTTGTTGTGCACACTCACACATCTATTTATGTCCGTTCTGTGCATATCCAATCATTAGCATAAAAGCTAGGTTATTAATTTGAAAAAATAAAAAAAAATAGTTAAATTAATTATTTATAAAAAAATATTATAAATATTCAATCATTATTTGCATTGGAACCATGTCCTTCTTTAAAAACTCTCTTACTATGTACATTTCGAAGGAATAGTTTGATAAAAATGTTTTAAATTTGAGAGATAAAATAAATTAAGATTTTATATTTAAAAATAAATTAAAACAAACCCTATGATTTGCTCTTGTATTTAAAAATTAGAGAAAGTACATCGGACTAATTCTCAAGGGGCCGCATGTCAGTTAGCGACAAAATTATTCAGTGGGGCCCATTATTTTTAAGATTAGAGAATAGATTCAAATAATTAATAGTATGTCACAAGATGGCTGAATACATAATAATCGTGGGCTAGCTAATACCAGAACTTCAATTTATAATATCTACATTTTATTTTCTTAATTCAATGCAAGATTAAGATATATTTAATACTTTAAAATATTTTTTCGAGTGCATCAAGTGTTATGAAGTATTTTTTTTCTTGGTCATAGGTGCATCAAAAAATTCTTTTCAGTACTGGATGCATCTAAAAAAATATTTTAATATATTAGATGTAGTAAAAAATATTTTAAAATATTAAACATATTTAAAAAATATTTTAAAATGTTAAATCCACTACAAAATTAAAAAACATTTTAAAATAAAAAATATTTTAAGATGTTAGACATATTTAAAAATATTTTAAAATATTAAATCTATTACAAAATATTTTAAGATATTAATCTAAAATTCCTTAAATATATGTGAGAAATTGAGGCTCGTGGATCCATGAGTTTTTAATGCGCTGTGTCAAAAGTACAACACGAGTTGACTTATGGGGCATGGTTGGCCAATGAGGCAGAATGCTGCATGCATTTGTCTCTGTCATTTATGGGGTTCGAGATATATATGAACCGTTTGAGTGGGTGTGCAAATTTCAATTTTAATTTTAATGTAAATTCTGTCCTGAAGCAAACATCAAGTGGCAGATGCGTGCAGGTGATATTATATATATTTATATATATATTGAAAAAAAGCTGAGTAAAAATTTTAAAAAAAAAAGTTAAAGAAAATAATAACCACTGACAGATAAATATCCCGGTGTGCACACACACTTCATTAATATCATGGTCCTTCTAGCACAGTGGAAGAAAATCAATAGAGTACTATTTCGGTGCAAGGTCAATTTAAAAGAGAAATGAAAGAATTAATAAGACAAATATTACTTGAAAATTCTAAGTACAAAAACTACAACATGCTTTTGTGAATATTATATTAATGAGGTAAACCATATTTGTAACAAGATATACCAAAGTTATAAGTAATAAAAAACTCCAAAACTTGCTTTTCTATGTGAATATTAATGAGACCCTTCATATTTGTAGTACTCTTTCGTTTCTTTATATAGGACCTAATTGTTAAGTTGATTTTAGTTCTAAATATAAAGCATATTTTTCATATTTATCAATTTTTTCTAAATTATTTCATGGATACTTTCTCAACCATAATCAAATAGAAGAGGGAGGAAAGATATTAAGAAAGATAATTATAGTGTTTTAGGAAAAATATGTCATATTTTTTATAATTAACTAACAATTTCGTAATCTAATCAAATTAGTTAAATAGGTCTTATATTAAGGATCAGAAGAGTAAAATTCAATACCAATCATGTAAATTATGTCATTTTCTCTGCTATTGTTCTTCCACCTTTTTCTACCATTGTTATAAATAATTTTTTTTTTAATTTTGCTCTTCTTAATTCTTGTTAGAAAGAGAGGGGGGAGAGAGAGAGGTGGGAATGACTTGTGAATGTAGAGAGAGAAAATTTTAATAAGAATAAACTAAAAAAAAATTATCAATTTAATACATATTTAATCATTTAACTGTGAGAATTAACCGAATGTAACTTACTAGACAGGAGTCAGAAAGTGGTAAGACGAAAGGACTATGTACTACACACTGAAATTCTCGTTCACATGTAGAAATCTTGATGAACAAACTTTATATGAAAAATATATAGAAATTAGAAAGGGCAATTGCCCAATTTTATTTTATGTTAAATTTTTTGTGTGTGTCTATATTGCTATATATAGATATATATATTGATGGTGGGTTTTTGTTGGGTTGATGATATACGTACGGCGGAGTACAGCCGTGATCCACCCATTTGCAGAGCACATATCGTATTTCCTGTTGTTTGCCATACCGATGATGACGGTAGTGGTGACCGGCACGGCATCGGTGGCGGCGTTGGCCGGTTATTTGACTTTCATTGACTTCATGAACAATATGGGTCACTGCAACTTTGAGCTCATTCCCACCTTCCTCTTTCGCGTCTTTCCTCCTCTCAAATATCTCATGTACACCCCAACGTAAGTCTAGTCCATCCTATTATTGACTATATATAGTTATTTCATGCATTCACACTTCATGCTGCCTCAAACTCACAGTTTTTTGTGAATATTAATGCTACTTCCAATATATATAATCATGCTTTCAATCCCGTTTATAATCACATGCTGTTAATGTGTATCTCTTAATTAAAAAGATATATATATTTGAATTAATAATTAGGTTTTGATTTTGAAGCTCCAATTATATGATATACCAAATTTAAGGTTAGTGGCCGCTTTTTTTTTTTTTTTTTAAAAGCAATGTGACTTTATTATGTAGTTTATATTTTTTAAATTAAAGAAACAGTCATAAAAGATATGAAATTATAAAGAAGATTGAACTCATTATTTTCCGCTTACAAAGAGCTTACATACACACACATAATTATGTTATAAGTTTATTGACACGACAACTTTATGTAATTTATGGATGTATAGCTGCTTTACTTTTTGTTTTTCCATATCACTCCTTAATTTTTGGAATACACTAACATCATTTCCGGTCCCACCCTCAGGGCAGGGTGATGTCTGTGTGAGAAAATGTCAAAAATTGCCAACTTGACTGGGACACATGAAGGACAGATCAGGAAAAAAACAAAAAACAAAAACACAACCTGGCAAATCAGTTGACCTATCATAATAAATTGGTAGAATTATGAGGCATATATTCGTTTAATACATATTTTTGTCAATGATTAATGAATGACAAGTAGCTCTTTTTTTTCTTTCTTTTTTGACGTTACGTAAATGCTTGTCCCATTTCCTTTTCCCCCTTCAACAGGTAGCTGCTTAATTTGCCATACACAATTAGCTACAAGTCTATTTTTTCAAAAAGAAAAAAGAAAAAAAAACTCTGATATTATACCTTAATTATCAAACACAAATTTGCACCAACAATTATGCATTATTTGATTTGTGCGTTTTTTCCAAACAGGTTTCACTCTTTGCACCACACACAGTTCAGGACAAACTACTCTCTGTTTATGCCATTATATGATTACATATACGGAACTGTGGACAAATCAACAGATGAGTTACATGAAAGTGCACTTAAAAGGAAAGAAGAATGCCCAGATGTTGTGCACCTAACACATCTCACAACTCCTGAATCTGTATATCATCTTCGACTTGGATTTGCATATTTGGCCTCACAACCTCACACATCAAAGTGGTATCTAAAGTTAATGTGGCCTCTAACGCTGTGGTCCATGATTTTCACTTGGGTCTACGGTCGTACCTTCACAGTGGAGAGAAATCGTTTTGATAAACTCAAGCTTCAAACTTGGGTCCTCCCCAAGTACACCATTCAAGTAAGCTCCCAAATTTAATTTCAATCGTGTTTTAATTTGTGTGTGTGTGTGTGTGTGTGAGAGAGAGAGAGAGAGAGAGAGAGAGAGAGAGAGAGTGTGTGTGTGTGTGTTTATTTTCATTCTTTAAACAATTGTTGTGAAGTTTATGCTTAATGTTTTGAACAAAATGCAAATTTTTCACTTATTCAAATGCTGAAGAAAAACTCCCTTTCATCTTAATTATAGAAAGAAGATTTAAAGTCCTATATTTGGTCTTAAATATAGGGTAAAAATGTGGTAGTTAATTTTTTTAAATCTCACCCCTCCTTAATTACAACAAATTGTTGATATTTAAATTTGGATAGCATTTTATTGTGATGGTCGTTAATTTTAATTAATGAAGAGCAGAATTGGAAAGTCACACATTTATTTTTATAAGTTTACTGTCACTTTTTAACAACGCTAGAGTTAGTCAACTTTGCTCTATAATTAGGACAGGAGGAAATATGGTTGAAATTTAACATAGTATGGTTATTTTCATTAGTTTTTTGGGAAAAATTATATGTTATCTAACATAACCAACTAATTCAGTCTAAATCCGTCGTCTTAAATAAGGAGCAGTATTTTGAATAAATTGCATATTTTTCACTTATTCACAAATTAAAGTAGTAGGGTCTAGAAATTTAAGGTTGTATGTTTATTTCCATCATGTTTTCTAAGAAAATAATTATTTGATATTTAATACTCCTCCGGTCGTAAATATATGATCCATTTTGTAGTGTAATTTACACTACAAAATGTGTCCTATATTTAGGATCGGAGGAGTACTAGTAACTAACTCAAACTGTCCTAAATAGGAGGAAGTGGTCTTATCAAGTCTAGAATTCACCTTTCTTAAGGGTTATCATATATTCGTTTCACTCAAATTTATCACTCTTAATTAATTAGTTGATTTATTTGCATTTATATATCAAACACACACACAGATATATATATATATATTTATATGTTGATAATTTCATTCATGAACTTACAGTACTTAATGCAATGGCAAAAAGTGGCTATAAACAGAGTGATAGAGGAGGCAATAGTGGAAGCAGATAGGAAAGGAACAAAAGTGATAAGCTTGGGTTTAATGAATCAAGAAGAAGAGCTAAACACCTATGGAGGACTCTATCTAAAGAAGCATCCAAAGCTAAATGTTAAGGTGGTTGATGGAAGCAGTCTGGCTGTTGCTGTGCTTCTTCACAATATTCCGAAGGCAACAATTCAAGTCCTACTTAGAGGCAAACTCACCAAAGTTGCTTCTGCCCTTGCCTTTAATTTGTGCCAAAGGGGTATTCAGGTCAGTTTCTTCACTATTTTTCTTCAGTCCTAAATCTAATAGATAATAGTGGGAGTTTGCTTCGATCCTAAATATAAGATCTAAACTTATTTTGCCTCCCAAATTTATATATATTTTTTAAACTCCCCCTATTGATCGTATATATTAAGGAGTATTTTTTATTAAGGGAATAATTTTTAATGTAAATGATTAAATGAAATACTTTAAGAAAACCAATACACATTTTTTCAAATAATTAATTTAACTAATTTTGTTAATGTTTGCAAATTAATTATCTAACTTCTAAATTTAGGGCAAGAGAGAGTATCAAGAGAGTATCTTAAAGTTTTAGATCATGCACTGATGATATCAAATTAAATACTTTCAATTAAACAATATATCCTGTCATAATTAAGTTGTTTATGTTTCGATTTTTAAGATTTAATTTACATTGTCTATGTTTCAACTTTTAACGTTTTTGTTGTTGTTTTTAAGGAGATAGAATTTACAATCAAAGCAATCTTGTCACTGAATGTTTTACAAAAATGATAGTTTAGATCAAAATAAAAATTTAAAATTCAAACTATCTAAATCAAATAAGTCTCTCAATTGAGGAATTGAACTGAAAAAAAAATTACAAATAAAATTTATCTTATCTTTTCCTTTTTTGAACTTGAGTATCTTTAAACTTTGCTCCTTGTGTATTTCAGGTAGCTACTGTGCATGAGGAGGAGCACATGAAGCTAAAAAACTCATTCAACAACAAATGTGGAAGTAATTTGGTTATCTCTAAAAGTTATTCTCAAAAGGTAATAATTAATACAACGAACCCTCTCAGTTTCATCTTCTGTTTGAATTAATAATCTCTTAGATAGACAACTACAAATCAGTGATTAATCACATGGCCATGGATTTATTGTATTCATGAGTTTAATTTCATTAATCTTGTCACTAATAATTTTCGTTTTGAAGTTAAGTTTGGGTCTGAATTTACATAACAATAAGTAGTGACAGGTCAAAATAATAGTAAAAATATTTCCGATTAGATAGAAAAGTTACCAACCATACTAAATCCAAAATTTGAATAGGAACGTTACATAAATATATATATATATATATATTCTATTATAACATTCTATTTGATTTCTGGACGAAATGAAAATATTGTTAAATTTAATTTGTTATTTTCTCTCCTTCTTCTTTTGTTTTTTGTTTTTTTTGGCTTTTTTGCATGGATAGATATGGCTAGTGGGAGATGGATTGAGTGAAGAAGAACAACAAAAAGCACCAAAAGGAACAACCTTCATTCCATACTCACAACTCCCACCGATCAAATATCGCAAGGATTGCTCATACCACTGCACTCCAGCCATGCTAACTCCTTTGTCCCTTGAGAATGTTGATTCTTGTGAGGTTTGTTCACTGATCTCCTCCTCTTTAATTATTTTTCAAAGGGCATATACCATTGTTTGGTATCCTTACTGTCTGGAGAACTGATTCTGGTGTTTGTGTAGAGACTAAAACCAAAATTCGTTTTTTCCCTATACTTTTAATGAATTTTGATTTTGGTCCATGTACTTTCAATGAATTTTGGTTTTTGGTAGTTGCTTAACGACATTAGCTAGAAGTTAACACCATTAAACTAGTCCAATAAATTTATAGGGACTAAAAGTCATGATTTGAAATTTCATGAATTTAAATCAAAATTTCAATCAAATTGTAAGGATTAACAATAGTATCAACCCTTTTTCAGAAATAACAAGATAGTGTGGGTCCCATGCATTACAAAGAGTCCAATATGAGATGCGGGGTGTTTGGATGGCATAAGAAGTGCTTTTGAAAAGCACTTCTCCGCAAATTAAGATAAATTCCTTCACATATTTACTTCGTATACTGTAAAATTACTTCTGAAACCATGGTTTGGTTTCTATCCAAACACCCCTATATATGGGCCGGTATACATACTAATAAAAGTTTTTTGTTTTTGTTTTTGTTTTTGTTTTTTAAAATGGTTAGCAGAACTGGTTACCAAGAAGGGTAATGAGCGCATGGCGAATAGCTGGAATAGTGCATGCTTTAGAAGGATGGAGTGAGCATGAATGTGGATATGCAATGCTCAATACTGACAAAGTTTGGAAGGCAGCTCTTCAACATGGCTTTCAACCTCTCAATCACCTATCAAACTAATCATATCAGCTTCAGCAGCTTTAAGGGACAAATGGGGGATTTCACTTGACAAGTGGGGCCCACCTCGTATCTTTTGATTTCTCATGTTGGAACATTCTAACTCTAGATCTGTTTATAAGAAACATATTATAGTTAAGCTTGCCAAGTATGAAGGTAGTATAGTGTAATATGGATGTGAAACTTGGTATTATGGGATTTCGTTCTCTCTTAAGCATCATGTACTCCTCTTGTCTTGGTGTGGTTTGGATTTAGATCTATTTATAAGAAACATATTATAGTTAAGTTTGCTAAGTATGAAGGTAGTATAATGTAATATGAATTTGAAACTTGGTATTATGAGACTTTGTTCTCTCTTAGGGTATGTCTGGCTCAATGAGAGGAAGGGGAAGGAAGGGATTTTAATGGAAGGGAGGGGAGGGGAGGGGAAAGATTTTAATATTATCCTATTTAGATTTATAAAAAAAGAGAAGAGGGGAGGGAAAAATATTTTAATATGGACAATTTTGCTATTATTTTATTTAAGATATGGGCATAATAGTCACAACATGACAAAATATGGATATAATGGTCATAACATGGCAAAATATGAATATAATGGTCACAACATAACAAAATATTGTCATTTATCTCCAGATTCCCCCAATTTTGGAGGGGAGGTTGAGGAGGGTAGGATGGAAAATTTTAAAATTTTTTTTCCTCTCTTTTTAAAATTTGTGTGTTGTCAAATAAGAAAAAATGATTAAAATCATTTCCCTCCCTCCCTCATACCAAACACACCCTTAAATATCATGTACTCCTTGTCCCTTCCTCCCTCATACCAAACACACCCTTAAATATCATGTACTCCTTGTGTCTTGGTGTGGTTTGGATTTAGGTGAATGACAATTAGGTCCCATGAAAGAGAATTAACGACATCTAGGTCTCTAATGTTTTGTAAAATGAATTTCAAGTACTCATAATTTAAATAATTGCAAATTTGAGAATCTCAATTATAAATAAGGCATTCATATTTCAAATATAAATTCTTACTTTGTCTGTTGTTAACTCATTTTTCAGAAATTTATCTGTTGTTAATTCCCTCTCAGGGGATTTAATTTCAAGCGGGTATTTTTATCTCTTTATTATATTTTCGAATAACTGGAAAGGATACGAGTTTAGTGGTTTTGTGGATGCTTGATGTTTATATCTAAGTACTTTTTAAGACTACGTCGTTAGTTTTCAAATTCAAAATTTTGTTCTTAAAGTAGCTTGCAAGCTATTTTTTTTCCAAATATGAAAATGTCTTAGAGTCTGTTTGGTATGAGAAAAATAGAAGGGAAAGGAGAAGAGAGAAAATTTTAATGAAATTGTTTTAAAAAATTAGAAAAGTAGGGTTAAAATTTTCTAATTAATTTTTCCTTTTTTTATCTTATATTTTTATTTCATCAAAATTTTATAATGCCACTTCTTTAATTTTTTTAAATAGAGCTCATTAAAATTTTTTTCTCCTTTCCTTTTCCTCTATTTCTCTCATACTAAACGGATCTTTGAGAAGCTTGGACACCTGAAGAGAAGAAATCAGTAATTATAAATTTTACTAATCAGAATTATGACATTCATATGCACCGTAAACTGACGGTCAAACATTTTCAAGTAACTTTCATGCTGAATGTTTCATTGGTGGTAAGCCATATGGCAACAGTTAACTCAAAAAAATTGTACCAAAAAAAAAACAAAAAAGAATTTTACTACCTCTGGCCCTTAAAAGAAAAGCTAGTTAACTAATTTGAGTAGATTAAGAAAATTAGTTAAGTTAGTTATTATTTATAATAAATATGTGCTTTCTTTCCTAGAATACCCTTACTAATAATATGTATTAGCTAAAACTATAATGTGTAGCTACTTCAACGACTATCTTAAAAGATAAATAAATATGAAAGACAAAGTGAATTAAGATCTTATAATTAGGATCAAATAATTGAATGTCAATCTACTTTTACATTAAGAACCGGTTGTAAGACTCTAAGTTTTCTGACTTAGGATAAGTATAAAAGAAAGAATCTGTTTAAAATTATTTAAGGCCTAAATAGACTGGGAAAATTGTGAAATATTAAATTTGAGGACTTAGAAATATTTTGAAAAAGTTTATTTCCCAAAAGTAGCTTAAATAATTTTAAATTTAATTTTTGAAAGCAAAAATGGCCTATTTTCTTAGAAAATTCAAGAAAAAATAGTTAGAGATTTATATTTGAGCTGAAAATTTTAGAATAATTATTTAATGTGGAGAAGATGATAATTGAGGGATAAAATTCTTATAATGTGTTAAGGATTAATTTATGGAATTAAGTGCTATTTCACTACAAAAAAAATATGTCAATTGTAGCAGTTAAAGTCAGACATTTCTAGCAGTTTTAACCGCTACAAATGTTATTTGTAGCGAACATTTGTAGCGGTTACAAAAACCGCTAGAAAATCAAGCGCAAGAAAAAATTTCTAGCGGTTATGGCAACCGCTACACGGTATAGTCAAAACGCTAGAAACTTTAATCGCTAGAAAACGCTAGCAGTAGGAGACGAAATTTCTAGCAGACAGAAACTGCTAGAAAAATTTGTAGCGGGTATAGAACCGCTAGAAAATTTTGAACCAAATCTCATTTTGTCGGGAATTAAAAATTTTCATTATGGCGCCAACATTTCTAGTGGTTCCAGAACCGCTAGAAATTTCGTGGGAAGTCAAATTTTACCGGCAAATTAAATTTTTGAATTGGCGCTAAAACATTTCTAGTGGTTTGAACCGCGAGAAAATTTGGAGCAAAATTTTAATTTTACGAAATTTTCCTGCTATTTTTTTATTTCTAGCGGTTTTGAACCGCTAGAAATGTTTTCCGAGGCAGAAAAAAATTTGTGGTTTTTCATTATTAGAAAATATAATATTATAAATTTAAAAACCATTAAATAGATTATGTTGGAGAATTTTTGTTAATTTGTATAATTCGTTATGCATTACATTTTATATATTTGAATTTTGTAATAAACAATATGTAATTAAATTATGAGTGTGTCAAAACAAGTGAATTTAATTTAATAAGATAATTGAATTGAATATTTAATAAGATAGTTGAATTGAAGATGAGATAGTTTGTAATATTGAACCTAAAGTGTTATGTTGAGAAGTATTTGAATAAGTTGAGGAGGGCATGACAAGTGTGAAGAAGAAAAATCTGAAAGAAAAAGAGAAATAAATATATTAGTAAATTATAAGTAAAAACAAATAAAAAATACAATGACTTATAAAATAAAATTCACTTACCATATAGTGAAGAGAAAGAAACCACCATATGAGAGAGTAAGAAAAAAAGAGAGAATTATGAGGAAGAATAGGAGAGGAAAGAAAAGAGATGGAGTAAATGAATATAGAGATGATATGATATTTATAGAGATCAGCGACACATTTGTAGCGATTTTTTTGTAGCGTTTTATTGCATTTTGTAGCTGTTTGTCATTTTTTAGCGTATAGCTAAACGCTAGTATTTGTAGCGGTTAGATTTTGTAACAGTTATATAACCGCTACAAATTATAATTTTTTTACTTTTTAAAAATCTAAACCAATTTTAATTTATACATATATGTACTTGTCGGGAAATATTTTCAGTAATAAATTTGTAGTGGTTATACAACTGCTACAAATTTATTATTTTTTATTTTTAAAAACCTATGCCATTTTTAATTTATACATATGTATTTATGGAAGGAAATTTTTTTTTAATAATAAAAATTTTGGATGCTGCTATTCTTCATCATCATCTGGCCTGAAAGGACATATTTAAAAAAAATTTGTTAGAATTATAATGTATTTAGAAGAAATTAGTAATTAGTAGTTAATTATTTAAATAATTTAAGAAAAGACGTATACCTGATAATTGGCAAATTATCATCTCCTTGAGGAAAGAAGTCTTCAAAATTCGAGGGTTGGAAGGGTTCACTGTCGTAAATAATGTCACCATCACCCATATCATAAAGATCCCGTGGCTTGAGGTGAACGACCATATTCCAATCTTTATGTTTCTCGTCCTCGACATAGTAAACCTAGTGTGCCTCGAAAGCAAGGATATATGGCTCATCATCTTCAGATGCCCCCGTATGAATAAGTCTAGAGAAATTAACTGAGGTGATGCCCAAATGGTCAGTAGCGAGTCCCCGTGAAGTTGTCATATTTGCCCAGGAGCACTTGAACAGTGTCACAGTGAAAAGCTGGTAACTCAATAATGTCAATTAGCTTTCCATAGTAAGTGACGCCTCCAAAGCGCATATCGCCATCACTGCTGCTAGCATAACATCTCGTTCCGAATGTCCCGCAAACTCCAGAGTTTTGTGTAAGCAATCCCTGATCACGTCCAACCGTACAGAACTTGAAGCCGTTGACATTATATGCGGTAAACCTTCGTGCATGGTCTAACGGACCGAGAGAAAGAGCTTTGAATTCATCTGTGTATGGGCTGTTGTCATTATGTATTCGACGTGTAAACCAACTGGGAAACTCTTTGTGGACTCTTTTATCAATGTCAGCAGAACGCGCACGCCCCCGTAGCTGACGCCTGAGGTAACTCCTAAACTCACTACAGTAAAGTGTAATTTGTTAGAAGAGTCAGTGAGAAACAAATATAAAGTGTAAAAGCTAGTGAGCTTATATGATATACTTACTGCATGAAGGGTTCAACTTGGCTGCAATTTATCAAAACGTGTCTGTGTGCCTGGAGTTTCTTTGTAGGAGTGAGTCTGAAGAATTCATATCCTCCAACTGGTTTCCTAACAGGAGGAAATAAAGTTGACGTGGAAGGACCAGGAGGAGAATCATCTACGTGACGCGGGCGGTTAAAAGATGTCTCCATGTCATCAAAGTACCTGAATAGAAAGTTAGGACCTCATCTCCGGAATAACCTTCTGCTATTAACCCCTCAGGCCATGCCTTATTCCTAACATATGATTTTAATTTTCCCAAGTACCTGTAAGTTAAAATTGCATTAATAATTACGAGCAAATGAAAGAACAATGTGAAATTTAAAGAGGCAGAAATAAAAGATAATCTAATACCTCTCTATAGGGTACATCCATCGATAGTGAACTGGGCTAGCAACTTTTGCTTCTCGAACAAGGTGGACAGTCAAGTGAACCATAACAGTAAAGAATGATGGAGGAAATATCATCTCCAAGTGACAAAGTGTAAGAATAATTTTATTTTGCAGTTGATCAAGCTCTTCCGCTATCAAGACCTTGGCACACAACTTCTTGAAAAATGAACATAATTCTACCAAAACCACTGATACATCAGAAGGAAGTGTGTTTTTCAAGGCCAATGGAAGTAACTGTTGTATAAGAACATGAGAGTCATGACTTTTTAACCCAGTAACCTTTCGAGCCTGCAGATCGATACACCTTGAGATGTTGCTAGAATATCCATCTGGTACTTTTATGTTCTTCAACGTCGAGAGGAAGATATCCTTGTTATGCTTGTCAAGGTGAATTTAGCTGGTTGAAACTTGTCGTTTTCATCAGGCCAAGCCTCTTCACGAATTCCCCTAGGCCCGTAAATCTTTTCTAGCTGCGAGATGGTCTTTGGACTTTCCAGCTTCATTGAGCAACGTATATAGCACATTATCGCACACATTTTTTCAATGTGCATAACATCCAAACTGTGTCGTAGCAAATTAGATTCCAATAAGGAAGAGTGAAAAATATGCTTCTCTTCCGCCATTGCATAGGTTGCGTATCAGATGTCCCACGAGATCGTCGTCCAATCGTTCGGGATCCACACTCTTACCAAACTCGACATTAACATCTTCTAACTGCCGCAAAATATCCACACCAGACAAAGTAACAGGAGGATCTCTCTTCTCCTGTTTCCCATCAAACGAATCCGTTGCAATCTAAGTCTGTGCTTGGAATCGAGGAACCGTCAATGTCCTATGAAGCACCACTTGCGACTGTGTGGAAGGTGACATTGCACAGAATCAAAATTGCACTCAGGACAGGCCAACCCAGTATGCACGTTCCAGCCGGACAAAGTTCCCAAACTAGGAAAATCACTTATTGTCCACATCAAGGCTGCACGGAGATTGAATAGTCGCTTGTCATATGAGTCATATGCCTCAACACCATTCGTCCACAGGTCGATCAATTCGTGTATCAACGGTTGCAGGTATACGTCTATATCATTTCCTGGTGCTTTCTTGCCAGAATGATCATGAAAGCAAAAAGGAGCTCTGCTTCATGCACATCCAAGGTGGTAGATTGTATGGAATTAACACCACCGGCCAGATACTGTAACTTGTGCTCATGTTTCCGAAGGGATTGAAACCATGGTTGCCAATGCAAGACATACATTTCTAGGATCATTGGCAAAGTCTGGAAATTTCGCATCAAATGCTTTCCACGCCTCTGAGTCTCGTGGGTGCCTTAACCTGCCATCTGGATTTTCTCAGTTGCATGCCACCTCATGTGCTGAGCCATTTTTGATGACATATACATTCTTTGCAACAGTGGTTTCAAAGAAAAGTATCTAAGAAAATAATATATTAAAAATTTCAAATATCGAATATTTAAAGACTGAACAAGTAACACATCATAATCAATTGTATTGAGAATTTCAAATATGAATATTTAGAGACGGAACAAGTAACACATTGTAATAAATTGTACCTGAGAATTTTGGCCGGTTTCTTCTTTTGCTTTTTCCCTTCGTACCGACTTATAGCGTGACGTCTTGCATCTCGTACAAATCTCCTTGTTTGCATCATCTCCCCAGTATAGCATACAGTCGTTTGGGCATGCATCTATTTCTTGTAGTTCAAGCCAAGCTTGTTAATAATCTTTTTTGCTTCATAAAAAGATGGAGGGAATTCAGCTTGGGGGAAAGCATCTCCCAGTAATTCCAACAACATGGACATCGCCTTGTCAGTCATACCACACAAGCATTTGATATGATACAGCCTCACCAGGAATGACAACTTCGAATACTTTGTGCACCCAGAATAAAGAGGCTTGTCAGCTTCGCTCATGAGGTCAAAAAATTCCCGAGCAGTTTCGTTTCTTAGAAACTCCGGTTGAGGCCCCTCTACTTCATCTTCGTTGGGATTCGGGCTTTCATGAACACCAAAAGCATCACGCACAGCATCGTTCATGGCATCGGCTTCATCCACTCGAACTCCCATCAGTGAAACTACTGGAACTGACTCAGCAACCATATCTGGCCGTTCCCCATGTAGTTGCCAAAATACGTACTCTCACGGGAAGGGCTTAAAGATCAAATGTTCTCTAACAATATCTTTGGGATGCCACTTCTTGAAATTACATTTAGGACATGGACACTGAATCTTACCATTTACGGCAGCATTGGCAAAGCAAAATCTAAAAATAGCTTAGACCAGCTAGGTATTGCGGAGATGACCGATGTAAGTTGATCCATGACCGATCCATCACTAATATCGCTCAAATTTCGTGAACATATGACACAGGAAGCTCAAAGAGAAGTTAAAATGAATTTCAGTTGAAGTGTTTTAGCTTATAAAGGAGGTTGCCAACGAATGTGTAACGGTCAATTTTTTGTAACGGTTACAACCGCTAGAAATTTCTAGAGTTTTAACGGAATTTTGATTTCTAGCGGTTAAACCGCTACAAATTCAATGTGACAATGGTTATAAAATTTCTAGCGGTTAGGAACCGCTACAATTTTCTTAATTTTCTAGCGCATATGAATAATCCGCTAGAATTTGAGGAGGGAAATTTGAATTTCGCTTGAATTTTCTAGCGTTATAGACCGCTAGAAAATGCTTCCCACTTTAGTTTTGTAGCGGTTTGGTAACCGCTAGAAATGGTAATATTTTTATTATTAAAGATTCTAAAGTATTTTAAATACTACGCAATAATTAATAACATTTTTAGTATAATGTATTAATTAACACATGATATAAACAAAATTATTAAGAAATTATTAATATTTATAAATATTATTAAATTAATAAATAATTATAGAAATATTTAATTTATAGAAATAAATTGTAGAAATATTTTAATTAATTAACATGTTTAATAAATTTTAATGTTTATATAGTAATAAATTAATAAATATTTCAATGTTAATTAGTACTTGACATAAATAAAATTATAGAAATAAATAAATAAAGTAAACAAATAAATATAAATTTAAATAAATATCTAAATAGAATATAAAATCATAAAATCAAAATTCAAATAAAATCCTATACAATGAAAACAGGAAAAATCATGGTGAGGGCAGAAGCAGCATCATCGTGATCGTCCTCCGCTGGATCCTCCTGCTGGGGGTGGGTAGGCCGCTCAACGTGCTGGGACCGGACTGGCTGATGGGGGGGTAGGGGCGGGACTGGTGGCAGGTGTATGTCGGGGATCTCAGGAATCGCGATGTTTGGAGCCATACGGATCACCACATGACGCATAGCCGTAGCAGCTGCCAAGAGCTGGTCAAGCTGCAACTGGAACTGAGCATCACGCTCCTGCAACTGACGATCACGCTCCTCGATCCTAGCCTCCACCCTGGCCTCGATGCTGGCCTTTAACTCTTGTCTGAGCTCCTCTCACAACTCCTCTGAGGATGAGGAACCCAGTCGCTTTGCTCTCGCACTTGCCTGAGAGCTCCCGGCAGTATATGAAGGGCCAGCGCCACTTGAGCGGGACAACCTAGTCGGTGTAGGTCCAAGTCCAAGCCCGCTAACTTGACCAGGGTGCTGCGGCCGGCCACGACCCGCTAAAAGCGAGGCGGTGGAATCCAAGGCAGACCCCTGAGACTCACGCAACTTGGTATCGACCTAAGTTATCCGTGCCTACCAAAATTAATGTAAAGAAGTTAATTAGAATAAAATGATATTTACACTGTGATATTATGTTAATATTTAACTTATTACTTACCACTATCTCCTCAACCTCATCCGATGCACGCCCGTCTCGAGGTCTATACACCATCGGCTACATCTCGCCATAAGTGGCCATGTATCCCCGCTCCTGCCGTATCTTTTCCCTCTTTAAATGAAATGAAAGAAATAATTAGTTACAAATTAAATACATATACATATTTAACAAATTTATTTCAAGTACTCACAATCTCGTCATAGGTGATCGCAAAGCTCCTGGATCCAGCCCTATGACGTATCGTCTGATGCCTGACGCTCACAGCATTTCTCCGGGAAAGAGCCTGAAGCAAAATGTAAAAAAATTAAATTAAATTAGTCAAGTTGAACAAAAAATAAATAAATTATAATTAATACAATATTATCATATCATCTGGTCAGCCGTCATCCTAAAATAGACGTAACTGGACTAGTCTTGCTCCAGGACTCCACCAGGTACATCTGCAAATATCTCTTGCAGGGGCCTCGTCCCGTCACCTTTCTTGTCCCTCCACAGGTCGGCCCTCCTGTTCTTCCATGCCACTCCAAGCCTCTTGATCGTGTCGGCCCTCAACTCCTCTCTCAGAATAAACTTACTCAGTAAATAAAATAATAAATTAACTAAATAACAAATTATAAACAAACAATTAAGCAATTTCAATAAAAATATATATTTTTTTAACTAACTTAAAAATATTATAAATGAAATATAAATTATTCAATAACAAATCATAATTAAACAATTGAGTAATTTAAATGAAAATATATTTTTACTCAACTAATTTAAAATTATTATAAGTAATAAATTAATGAAATCAATAACAAATTATTTTCAAACAATAAAATAATTTAAATAAAAAATATATATATTCATTTAATTATTTTTAAAATATTATAAATAAAAAACAAATTAAATAAATAAAAATTATAATCAAACAATTAAATTATTTGAAAACAAAATATATAATCATTTATTTAAATTAAAAAATTAGAAATAACAATTTTATATTATCTTCATCATTTCCCAACCTTGCTGCTTCTTCTCTGAGGTGATCTTCCAGTCCTGCACGTAGATGGGGAACAGCGTCCACTGCTGACCAAGGAGGCACACATACTGGTTGTACAACTGGCCACCTTTCTTTGTCGGTTGGCCCAACTCATTGAGCGACACAACCACCCGTCCGCTCGTCATCATAGACAGCTTTCTGGCTGTCGACCTCCTATAGGACCTGTTCCCCTCAGAGTCTGCAAAATTTAATTAAGAAATAAATTATATATCAATGAATTAAAACACTTCCTATATAAATTAAATAGTTGTCAAATTTTAAAAAGTTAAATAAATACTTACCCACAAATTCCACCTCAAAACCGGTCTGACGTCTGGGAGCAGGACGCTGCGTAGCCTGGGGATTCTCATTCCCCTAAACCTGCTCCTCCTCAGCAGCATAATCATCAGCATGGGGTTATTCATCCCCAGTAAAATGAGCCTCCTCAGTCCATTCAACATCGTCCTGCTCCATAAAATTGAGTATATCCTCCTCGCTGAGATCGTAGTCATGAATACTGAGAAATGGCCCACCAGCATCATGACCACTATCACGGCGATCCTCACTGGGTCCAGCCCTCTCAGGATCAGCTGGCTCCTTCCCTGGCTGACGACTCATCCTAATAACAACAAATAGTAATTATTTATAAATAAAATAAAAAGATAAATTATTTATAAGCAAAAATATAATAAATTAAATAAAAATAAGAATAAAAATTATTTATAAATAAATTACTACTTCTACCTGAAAATAAGGATCTGCAACTGAATCAGAACTCGGATATGTTTTGTGGAGAGAATTCAGCAGAGCTTCGCTTCATAAACGACTGAAACAGTGAAAATGACGGCGGGGGTATATATAGGCAGCGAATTTCTAGCGGTTCCTGCAAAACAGCTAGAAATTTCTAGCGATTGTCGGCAAAACCGCTAGAAATTTCTAGCGGTTGTCGGCAAAACCGTTACAAATGGCCAACGGTTCACCTCCACATATAGGGCAGCTCGGGAAATTTCAAATTTTCTAGCGGGTTCTGTAATAACCGCTAGAAATTTATAGCGGTTTTGAAGAAAACCGCTAGAAAATGCAATGGTCATAAAATATTTTCTAGCGGTTTTAGTCAAAACCGCTACAAATTCTTAGACCATTACTAGTGGTTTGTGGAACCGCTAGAGAATTACAAGACTCTAGCAGTTTGTTGACCTAAACCGCTAGAAGGGAAGGGTTCTAGCTGTGAGTTTCTAGCGGTTAGGGTATAACCGCTAGAAAGTTGCGGCCCCACACTATGTATGGTTAAAGCGATGCTAATTTCTAACGGTTTTTCTTGAAACCGCTAGAAATGCTGAAATTTCTAGTGGTTTTTTTGAACCGCTAGAAATGTTCCGCTGCTAACTCTCTATTTTCTTGTAGTGTTTTTTAGAAAATTTAAGAAAAATAGTTGGGAATTAATTTTTTATCCAAAACTTTTATGAAAATTATTTTAGGCGTTAAGGAAACTACTGGATAAGAAAAATCCATAGAGAATATTGTGAATTAATTTCTGGGTTTATTTTACAATTACAGAAAAATAAAAAATAAAAAGATGAAAGTGAAGACAAAAACTTGTTGAAGGGTATAATGGACATTTCGAGCCTTCCTATTTGATTCAAACCAGCAGCTCCTTCTTTCTTCATTTGGAGATTGAAATCTGAGAGAGAGAGACGAAAGGCACCGAGGAGAAGGAGAAGAGAGTGATCGGAGGTTCATTTGTTACATGCAAACCAATTAATCAAGCAAGGTGAGCCTCCTAATCCCTCTTCCATGCTTGTTTTCTGTTTTTGGTGGCTAAATAGGAAGTTGATGATGAAAGAAGTTTGGAATTAGTGAGAGAAAGCGAGGGAAACGGATAAAATAAGTAAGGAGGGGTGAAGATTAAAGCTTGTACGGTTAAAATGTGGTGTTGCATGTTGATAAATCTGGTAGCATGTGGATTTTTTGGGTCTGTTTTGTTAATGGCCGAACAGGGGTTGATGGTTTCTGCAAGCTTTGGTGTCAAGTATAGTGTAACTTCTGTTAAGTTATATTATTTCTCAATGTAATTCAGTTAGGCTTTCTATTATGTATTTCACCGGACCTCTATTGTATATATATCCCCTTTTCTCATTAATGAAAATAATCTCATCATTTTTCCACATACGGTCACATGGTATCCAGAGCCTTTTGACTTTTCCACTTTCTTTTTCTCTCTCTTCACTTTAACCTTCAGGTCCTCGTTTTCTCCGCTTCCTCTTTTCTTTCTTCTTTCTTCGATATTCTCCAAGCTTCTTCCATGGCGTCGTCTGCGTCTTCCGATTTTCCTATTGACCAATCCAGTCCATACTATATTCACCCCAACGAGAATCCTGCTCTCGTTCTTGTCTCTCCTCCTCTCGATGGATCAAACTACCATGGCTGGTCTCGCGCTATGCGGATGGCCCTGTTATCAAAAAATAAGCTCAAGTTCGTCGACGGTACTCTTTCTCGTCCCTCATCCACCGACAATTTTTTTCCGGCATGGGAGCGGTGCAACAATCTTGTGCAAGGCTGGTTAACCAAGTCGCTCACTCCAACAATCGCAAAGAGCATTCTCTGGCTTGATAGTGCTTCAGAGATTTGGAAAGATCTGCAATCAAGGTACTCCCAATCTGATATCTTCCGCATTGCTGAAATTCAGGAAGAAATTTATAGTTTGCGACAAGGTTCTTTAACTGTTAGTGAGTATTATACTCAGTTGAAAATTTTGTGGGACGAACTCTCAAATATTCATCCAATCAAAGCATGTTCTTGTGGATCTACTGATAGTGCTCAAGCTCATATAGAAAAGGACTATGTGATTCGGTTTTTGAGAGGATTGAACGAGCAGTACGCCTCTGTCAAGTCTCAGATCATGCTCCTTGATCCGCTTCCGCCTATTAACCGTGTTTTCTCTCTTGTTTTGCAACAAGAACGGGAACTTCATCTCTCTGTTCCCTCCACTCCTACGGTTTTATTGGCCAAAGGTCCACCTCGCTCTGCCAAACCGAATAATGGTCTCTCTAAACAGTGTTCATACTGTGGAAAGCCTCGACACACTGAAGAGACTTGTTATAGGAAACACGGATTTCCCCCTGGCTTTAAATTTCGGTCTTCTGCTGCGGTGAACAATCTTACAGTTCCAGACTCTGGTATTGTTCAAGCAAATTCCACTGCAAAGCCTCCCCTGCTCCCCACTCCTCCATTAACAACTGTCTCCACAGCTTCAGTTCTCCCTCAACTTTCGTCTGAACAATATCAACGCCTCCTCAGTCTTCTTGCCTCGCCTCAGACACCTTCTTCAATTAATCACATCACCTCCTCTCCTATACCATCTTCAGGTAAATGTAATTCTATTTCTACCACTACTCTTGTTACTTGGATCATTGATTCAGGTGCTACTGATCACGTTTGTAGTTCTTTAGCTTTATTTTCCTCTTACCACTCAATTTCCCCTGTCAAAGTAAGCTTACCTACAGGTTCTCATGCTATCTCTACCATATCTGGCACGGTTACTATATCTCATAATCTGGTTTTGACTAATGTTCTGTTCCTTCCAAATTTTTCCTTTAACATCATTTCTGTCTCCTGTCTAACTTTGAGTCTCAACTGCTTTCTCATGTTTTCTCGCTCTTGGTGCCAGATACTCTTACTCAATCCTTTTCTGATGATTGGTTCAGCTAAACTACTTGAAGGGCTATACATTCTTGATGCAGATATGTCATTACCTCAATCCACCTCCCAAGTTCATGTTGCTGCTACTTCCTCTGATTCAGGTCACACCCTTTGGCACCTTCGATTGGGTCACATTTCCCATTCTATCTCTTCTGTATTGCATAAATCATTTTCTGAAATTCCTTGTATCCCTCAACCCCTTCTTTGTGATACTTGCCATTATAAATGGGAGAGTATGTTTCTGGGTGTGTGTGTGTGTGTATAAATGATAACTCGTGTGTTTGAAGTGGATCTGAAATTAGATTAGAGAGAGAGATATAGATACACATGCTTATGCTTATGTGTGTATGCCGCGAGGACTGAGTTTGGAAGCTAAAATCAGATTGGAAGTGAAAAGTGATACATATATAGATATATACACACACGCACATAGTTAAATGGTTTCGGGTTATGGAAGTAGAGAGGATTTAGTTTGATGAAATTATTTAATTTTAATGCTTGTAGATGTCAGAATTGGGAGAACTATTGAATCTGGAATTTTGGTTAAAAAAGAAGAAGAGAAATTGAAATGGGACTTTTGGGCTTGAATGGTTTTGATTTATGATGCTTAAAATAACATTTTAAAATCTGAAAAACTTCATATTCAAGGGAAGCTGTCATTCGAAAATTTAATAGAAAGTGAAGAAACCATTAGTCACGTATGAGAAACAACATAGAACGGTGAAATAGGAATTGTGATGTTTGTTTAATGGCTTTCATGTTAGGGATGGTGAAGGAAGAGTATTGGCTGAACCTAAAGCTCCCTGTTTTGATGGGTATAGCGTTGTGTTTTCTGATGAAAATGTTAAAGATAGTATAAATATTTAAAAGTGTGTAATATAGATGGATCATGGTTGTGTAGATGGCTATCGGATGATTACATGTTGAGTTTTGAATTTTTGGAGAATATATTTCAAATCTGGAAAATTCCAGATTAAATGAATGATGCTGTTCAAATTTTGTGAAGAAGCGAGAGTGCTCATGTGGTAGGGGAATGGTATGATGCAAGTGATGTTTAGATATGTGAAGATTAGATGGTGCTGTGTGATGTTTTGGAGGATGATTTTGACTCTGTTATACTATCCGAAAATTGTAACCTTTTATTTCAGGGGCATTTCATTTGGCTTTTATTATGGGGATGGTATATCAGTGCCTTAAATTTCAGAACCTTTGATTGTTGTTGTCTAGAACATTTTTAAAAAAATAAAAGCTGAAATTTTGAGTGGAATTGAGGGGAGCTTTAGAGATTGAATAATGGAGGTTAGAATTAAATTTAGTAAATGTTTGGTGGCCAAAGAAGATAAGTTAGGAAAATATGATTGGATAGATTGTTGATGTTTCAAAATGTTGTATTGAAAGTTATTTTAGAGCTTAGAAGGAGGATTAAGTTAATTAAGTGACCTAGGAATCCTAGAGATTAGGTTAGCTTGGAAATGAGATAAAATCAAGTGGTGCAATTATATATGTATAATTGTTTGTGTGTCTCGGCCATGGGTGCAAAATTAGTGAAGTTGGATTTTAATTAAATTTATTTCAATGGGATTAGATAATTGAGGGATGAAGGGCACCTTGTTTATCCTTAAATATGATATATATCACTACAAAAAAATATGTCAATTGTAGCGGTTAGAGTGATAAATTTCTAGCGGTTTTAACCGCAACAAATAACATTTGTAGCGGTTAACAAAACCGCTAGAAAAACAGGCGCAAGAAAAAATTTCTAGCGGTTATGGCAACCGCTACACATTATGGTCAAAACGCTAGAAACTTTCTAGCGGTTTATAACGGCTAGAAAATATATAAAGGAAAAACATTTCTAGCGGTTATAAAGCCGCTAGAAAATGTGCCCGGAATAAAATTTCTAGCAGTTTTATAACCGCTAGAAACATGCTAAACCAAATCAATTTTGCCGGGAAGTAAATAATTTCAGTAGTGCGCGGAAATTTCTAGCGGTTAGAGAACCGCTAGAAATGTTTGGAAAATTAAATTTTCCCGCCAATTAAATTTCTGGAATGGCGGCAAAAAAATTTTCTAGCGGTTTGAACCGCTAGAAATTTTGGCGCAAAATTTAAATTTGACGAAATATTTCTAGTGGTTTGGAACCGCTAGAAATGTTTACCATGCCAGAAAAAAAAATTTTGGTTTTTCATATAATAATTTTAAAAACCATTAAATAAATTATGTTGAAGAATTTTTGTTAATTTGTATAATTAGTTATATGTTACATTTTATATATTTAAATTTTGTAATAAACAATATGTAATTAAATTATGAATGTGTCAAAAGAAGTGAATTTAGTTTAATAAGATAATTTAATTGAATATTTAATAAGATAGTTGAATTGAAGATGATATATTTTGTAATATTGAACCTATAGTGTTAGGTTGAGGAGTATTTGAATCAGTTGAGGAGGGCATGACAAGTGTGGAGAAGAAAAATCTGAAAGAAAAGGAGAAATAAATATGTTAGTAAATTTTAAATAAAAACAAATAAAAGATACAATGAATTATAAAATAAAATTCACTTACCATACAGTAAAGAGAAAGAAACCACTATATGAGATAGTAAGAAAAAAAGAGAGAATTATGAAGAAGAATAGGAGAGGAAAGAAAAGAGATGGAGTAAATAAATGTAGAGAAGATATGGTATTTATAGAGATCAGCGACACATTTGTAGCGGTGATTTTGTAGCGTTTCATTGCATTTTGTAGCTGTTATTCATTTTCTAGCGTATATATAACCGCTAGTATTTTGTAGCGGTTTTATTTGTAGCGGTTATTAACCGCTACAAATTTAATTTTTTTTATTTTTAAAAAGCTGAACGAATTTGTATTTTGTAGCGGTTATTAACCGCTACAAATTTAATTTTTTTTATTTTTAAAAAGCTGAACGAATTTTAATTTATAGATATATATTTGTAGCAGTTATTAACCGCTACAAATTTTTTTTTTATTTTTAAATATCTGAACGAATTTTAATTTATAGATATGTATTTGTAGCGGTTAATAACCGCTACAAATTATAATTTTGTAAAATAAATTTGTAGCGGTTATTTAACCGCTACAAATTAAACTTTTTTTATTTTTAAAAAGACTATACGAATTTTAATTTATACATATGTATTTATGGACGGAAAATTTTTTTAATAATTTATTTTGGATGCTGCTATTCTCCATCATCATCCGGCCTGAAAGGACACATTTTAAAAAAATTTGTTAAATTTATAATGTATTTGGAAAAAATTAGTAATTAGTAGTTAATTATTTAAATAATTTAAGAAAAGACGTGTACCTGATAATTGGCAAATTATCATCTCCTTGAGGAAAGAAGTCTTCAAAATTCGAGGGTTGGAAGGGTTCACTGTCGTAAATAATGTCACCATCACCCATATCATAAAGATCCCGTGGCTTGAGGTGAACGACCATATTCCAGTCTTTATGTTTCTCGTCCTCGACATAGTAAATTTGGTGTGCCTCAGAAGCAAGGATATATGGCTCATCATCTTCAGATGCCCCGTATGAATAAGTCTAGAGAAATTAACTGAGGTGATGCCCAAATGGTCAGTAGCGAGTCCCCGTGAAGTTGTCGTATTTGCCCAGGAGCACTTGAACAGTGTCACGGTGAAAAGCTGGTAACTCAACTCAATAATGTCAATTAGCTTTCCATAGTAAGTGACGCCTCCAAAGCGCATATCGCCATCACTACTGCTAGCATAACATCTCGTTCCGAATGTCCCGCAAACTCCAGAGTTTTGTGTGAGCAATCCCTGATCACGTCCAACCGTACAGAACTTGAAGCCGTTGACATTGTACGCGGTAAACCTTCGTGCATGGTCTAACGGACCGAGAGAAAGAGCTTTGAATTCATCTGTGTATGGGTTGTTGTCATTACGTATTCGACGTGTAAACCAACTGGGAAACTCTTTGTGGACTCTTTTATCAATGTCAGCAGAACGCGCACGGCCCCGTAGCTGACGCCTGAGATAACTCCTAAACTCACTATAGTAAAGTGTAATTTGTTAGAAGAGTCAGTAAGAAACAAATATAAAGTGTAAAAGCTAGTGAGCTTATATGATATATATACTTACTGCATGAAGGGTTCAACTTGGCTGCAATTTATCAAAACGTGTCTGTGTGCCTGGAGTTTCTCTGTAGGAGTGAGTCTGAAGAATTCATATCCTCCAACTGGTTTCCCAACAGGAGGAAATAAAGTTGACGTGGAAGGACCAGGAGGAGAATCATCTACGCGACGCGGGCGGTTAAAAGATGTCTCCATGTCATCAAAGTACCTCGAACAGAAAGTTAGGACCTCATCTCCGGAATAACCTTCTGCTATTGACCCCTCAGGCCATGCCTTATTCCTAACATATGATTTTAATTTTCCCAAGTACCTGTAAGTTAAAATTGCATTAATAATTACGAGTAAATGAAAGAACAATGTGAAATTTAAAGAGGCGGGAATAAAAGATAATCTAGTACCTCTCTATAGGGTACATCCATCGATAGTGAACTGGGCCAGCAACCTTTGCTTCTCGAACAAGGTGGACAGTCAAGTGAACCATAACAGTAAAGAATGATGGAGGAAATATCATCTCCAAGTGACAAAGTGTAAGAATAATTTTATTTTGCAGCTGATCAAGCTCTTCCGCTACCAAGACCTTCGCACACAACTTCTTGAAAAATGAACATAATTCTACCAAAACCACCGATACATCAGAAGGAAGTGTGTTTTTCAAGGCCAATGGAAGTAACTGTTGCATAAGAACATGAGAGTCATGACTTTTCAACCCAGTAACCTTTCGAGCCTGCAGATCGATACACCTTGAGATGTTGCTAGAATATCCATCTGGTACTTTTATGTTCTTCAACGTCGAGAGGAAGATATCCTTGTTATGCTTTGTCAAGGTGAATTTAGCTGGCTGAAACTTGTCGTTTTCATCAGGCCAAGCCTCTTCACGAATTCCCCAGGCCCGTAAATCTTTTCTAGCTGCGAGATGGTCTTTGGACTTTCCAGCTTCATTGAGCAACGTATATAGCACATTATCGCACACATTTTTTTCAATGTGCATAACATCCAAACTGTGTCGTAGCAAATTAGATTCCCAATAAGGAAGAGTGAAAAATATGCTTCTCTTCCGCCATTGCATAGGTTGCGTATCAGATGTCCCACGAGATCGTCGTCCCAATCGTTCGGGATCCACACTCTTACCAAACTCGACATGAACATCTTCTAACTGCCGCAAAATATCCATACCAGACAAAGTAACAGGAGGATCTCTCTTCTCCTGTTTCCCATCGAAGCGAATCCGTTGCAATCTAAGTCTGTGCTTGGAATCAAGGAGCCGTCGATGTCCTATGAAGCACCACTTGCGACTGTGTGGAAGGCGACATGGCACAGAATCAAAATTGCACTCAGGACAGGCCAACCCAGTATGCACATTCCAGCCAGACAAAGTTCCCAAACCGGGAAAATCACTTATTGTCCACATCAAGGCTGCACGGAGATTGAATAGTTGCTTGTCATGTGAGTCATATGCCTCAACACCATTCGTCCATAGGTCGATCAATTCGTGTATCAACGGTTGCAGGTATACGTCAATATCATTTCCTGGTGCTTTCTTGCCAGGAATGATCATGGAAAGCAAAAAGGAGCTCTGCTTCATGCACATCCAAGGTGGTAGATTGTATGGAATTAACACCACCGGCCAGATACTGTAACTTGTGCTCATGTTTCCGAAGGGATTGAAACCATCGGTTGCCAATGCAAGACGTACATTTCTAGGATCATTGGCAAAGTCTGGAAATTTCGCATCAAATGCTTTCCACGCCTCCGAGTCTCGTGGGTGCCTTAACCTACCATCTAGATTTTCCTCAGTCGCGTGCCACCTCATATGCTGAGCCATTTTTGATGACATATACATTCTTTGCAACCGTGGTTTCAAAGGAAAGTATCTAAGAAAATAATATATTAAAAATTTAAAATACCGAATATTTAAATACTAAATATTGACTCAATTTAAAAAAATTGATGACATAATCAATTGTTTTAAGAATTTCAAATATCGAATATTTAGAGACGGAACAAGTAACACGCTGTAATAATTTGTACCTGAGAATTTTGGCCGGTTTCTTCTTTTGCTTCTTGCCCTTCCGTACCGACTTATAGCGTGACGTCTTGCATCTCGTACAAATCTCTTTGTTGGCATCATCT
Organism: Neltuma alba; assembly: GCF_004799145.2. Lineage (NCBI taxonomy): Eukaryota > Viridiplantae > Streptophyta > Magnoliopsida > Fabales > Fabaceae > Neltuma > Neltuma alba. The sequence continues at coordinate 14,011 of NW_021632068.1, read as the reverse complement.
CCCCAGTATAGCATACAGTCGTTTGGGCATGCATCTATCTTCTTATAGTTCAAGCCAAGCTTGTTAATAATCTTTTTTGCTTCGTAAAAAGATGGAGGGAATTCAGCTTGGGGGAAAGCATCTCCCAGTAATTCCAGCAACATGGACATCGCCTTGTCAGTCATACCGCACAAGCATTTGATGTGATACAGCCTCACCAAGAATGACAACTTCGAATACTTTGTGCACCCAGAATAAAGAGGCTTGTCAGCTTCGGTCATGAGGTCAAAAAATTCCCGAGCAGTTTCGTTTCTTAGAAACTCCGGTTGAGGTCCCTCTACTTCATCTTCGTTGGGATTCGGGCTTTCGTGAACACCAAAAGCATCACGCACAGCATCATTCACGGCATCGGCTTCATCCACTCGAACTCCCATCCGTGAAACTACTGGAACTGACTCAGCACCCATATCTAGCCGTTCCCCATGTAGTTGCCAAAATACGTACTCTCGCGGAAAAGGCTTAAAGATTAAATGTTCCCTAACAATATCTTTGGGATGCCACTTTTTGAAATTACATTTAGGACAGGGACACTGAATCTTACCATTTACGGCAGCATTGGCGAAAGCAAAATCCAAGAAATAGTTTAGACCAGCCAAGTATTGCGGAGTCGACCGGTGCAAGTTGATCCATGACCTATCCATCACTAATAATGCTCAAATTTCGTGAAAATATGACACAGGAAGCTCAAAGAGAAGTTAAAATGGAATTCAGTTGGAGTGCTTCAGCTTATAAGGAGGCTGGTGGAACGGTCATTTTTTTGTAGCGGTTACAAAACCGCTACAAATTTGTAGCGGTTTTAACGGAAAGTTTCATTTTCCAGCGGTTATTAACCGCTAGAAATTCAAAATATCGGTTACAAACCGATAGAAATTTCTAGCGGTTTAACGGGAATTTTGTCTCCAACGGTTTTGAAATTTCTAGCGGTTATAAAACCGCTAGAAAATTACGTAAAATTAGGTAATTTTCTAGCGGTTTTTATCAACCGCTAGAAAAGAGGTAATTTTCTAGCGGTTTTTCATAAACCGCTAGAAAATTACTAATTTCTAGCGGTTTATAAAACCGCTAGAAAGTTTCACGATGTAATAAAATTCAGTTGAATTTTCTAACGGTTTTAGAACCGCTACAAATGATATTATTTTTAAATATTAAATAGAAATACTGCGCAATAAATTAATAACATTACAAAAATAAATATTTATTAAATTAATAAATGATTATAGAATTATTTTGATTAATTAACATGTTTAACGTGTTTAATAAATTGTAATGTTGATGTTGTAATAAATAAATAAATATTTCAATATTAATTAATACTTGACATAAATAAAATTATAGAAATAAATAAATAAAGTAAACAAATAAATATAAAATTTAAATAAATATCTAAATAGTATATAAAACCATAAAATCAAAATTCTAATAAAATCCCATACAATGAAAGCAAGATAAATCATGGGTGAGGGGCAGAAGCAGCATCATCGTGATCATCCTCTGCTGGATCCTCCGGCGGGGGTGGGCAGGCGCTCAACCTGCTGGGACTGGACTGGCGGATGGGGGGTAGGGGCGGGACTGGTGGCAGGTGTAGGTCGGGGATCTCAGGAATCGAGATGTTTGGAGCTATACTGACCACCACATGACGCAGAGCCGTAGCAGCTGCCAAGAGCTGGTCAAGCTGCGTCTGGAGCTGACGATCACGCTCCTGCAGCTGACGATCACGCTCCACGATCCTGGCCTCCATCCTGGCCTCGAACTCTTGTCTGAGCTCCTCTCGCAATTCCTCTGAGGATGTGGAACCCGGCCGCTTCGCACTCGCATGAGAGCTCCCGGCAGTATATGAAGGGCCAGCGCCACTTGAGCGGGGCAACCTAGTCGGTGTAGGTCCAAGTCCAAGCCCGCTAACTCGACCAGGGTGCTACGGCCGGCCACGACCCGCTAAAAGTGAGGCGGTGGGATCCAAGGCAGACCCCTGAGACTCACGCAACTCGGAATCGACCTGAGTCATCCGTGCCTACCAAAATTAATATAAAGAAGTTAATTATAATATAATGATATCTACACTGTGATATTATATTAATATTTAATTTATTACTTACCGCTATCTCCTCAACCTCATCCGACGCACGCCCGTCTCGAGGTCTATACACCATCGGCCACATCTCGCCATAAGTGGCCGTGTATCCCCGCTCCTGCCGTATCTTTTCCCTCTGTAAATGAAATCAAAGAAATAATTAGTTACAAATTAAATACATATACATATTTAATAAATTTATTTCAAGTACTCACAATCTCGTCATAAGTGATCGCAAAGCTCCTGGATCCAGCCCTATGACGTATCGTCTGATGCCTGACGCTCCCAGCATTTCTCCTAGAAAGAGCCTGAAGCAAAATGTAAAAAAATTAAATTAAATGAGTCAAGTCGGATAAAAAATAAAGAAATTATAATTAATACAATATTATCATACCATCTGGTCAGCCGTCATCCTAAAATAGACGTAACTGGACCAGTCTTGGTCCGGGACTCCACCAGGTACATCTGCCAGTATCTCCTGGAGGGGCCTCGTCCCGTCACCTTTCTTCTCCCTCCACAGGTCGGCCCTCCTGTTCTTCCATGCCATCCCAAGCCTCTTGATCATGTCAGCCCTCAACTCCTTCCCCCAGAATAAATTTACTCTATGATTAAAATAATAAATTAACTAAATAACAAATTATAAACAAATAATTAAGCAATTTCAATAATCAAAAACAAAATTAGTTTTTAACTAATTTAAAAATATTATAAATAAAATATAAATTAATCAAAAACAAATAATAATTAAACAATTAAGTAATTTAAATGAAAAAATTTTTTACTCAACTAAATTTAAAATTATTATAAGTAATAAATAATGAAATCAATAACAAATTATTTTCATTTAACTACTTTTAAATAATTTAAATAAAAAAATATATATTCATTTAACTACTTTTAAAAATATTATAAATAACAAACAAATTAAATAAATAAAAATTATAATCAAACAATTAAATTATTTGAAAACAAAATATATAATCATTTATTTAAATTAAAAAAAATTATAAATAACAATTTTATATTACCTTCATCATTTCCCAACCTTGCTGCTTCTTGTCTGAGGTGATCTTCTTCCAGTCCTGCACGTAGATGGGGAACAGCGTCCACTGCTGACCAAGGAGGAGCACGTACTTGTTGTACAACTGGCCACCTTTCTTTGTCGGTTGGCCCAACTCATTGAGCGGCACAACCACTCGTCCGCTCGTCATCATAGACAGCTCTCTGGCTGTCAGCCTCCGATAGGACCTGTTCCCCTCAGTGTCTGTAAAATTTAATTAAGAAATAAATTATATATCAATAAATTAATACAATTTCTATATAAATTAAATACTGATCAAAATTTTAAAAAGTTAAATAAATACTTATCGACAAATTCCACCTCATAACCAGCCTGACGTCTCGGAGCAGGACGCTGCGCAGCCTGGGGATACTCATTCCCCTGGTCCTGCTCCTCCTCCTCCTCCTCGTCAGCAGCATCAGCATCAGCATGGGATTGCTCATCCCCAGTAAAATGAGCCTCCTCAGTCCGCTCAACATCATCCTGCTCCATAAAACTGAGGATATCCTCCTCGCTGAGATCGTAGTCATGAATGCTGGGGAATGGCTCACCAGCATCATGATGAACCTCACTGGGTCCAGCTCTCTCAGGATCAACTGGGTCTTTCCCGTGCCGACGACTCATCCTAATAACAACAAATAGTAATTATTTATAAATAAAATAAAAAGAAAAATTATTTATAAGTTACAACATAATAAATTAAATAAAATAAAACATAAAATAAAAATTATTTATAAATAAATTACTATTTTTACCTGAAAATAAGGATATGCAACTGAATCAGAACTCGAATATGTCTGTGGAGAAAATTCAGCAGAGCTTCGCTTCCAGAACGATTAAAGAAGTGAAAGGGGGGGTTTATATAGACCGACACTTTCTAGCGGTTTTCCACAAAACCGCTAGAAATTTCTAGCGGTTTTGGACAGAACCGCTAGAAAATCCCAACGGTCACAAGTGCCTCGGGAATTGGCAGATATTTCTAGCGGTTCGAGTAAAAACCGCTAGAAATTTCTAGCGGTTTTTACCCGAACCGCTAGAAATTTCTAGCGGTTTATACGGAAACCGCTAGAAATTGCTAAACTCCTCGGGGAATTAAAAATATTTCTAGCGGTTCATGCATCAACCGCTAGAAATTTTCAGTGTCTAGCGGTTTATTGGCCTGAACCGCTAGAAAATAAACGCTACAAATTTGGCGCCAAGTTCCCGCCAAAACCCGGGAAATTTTCTAGCTCTAAATTTCTAGCGGTTAGGTGGTAACCGTTAGAAATGTACGGGCAATGGTCAAACCATCAGTAATTTGCAGCGGTTTTTCTAAAAACCGCTAGAAATGTTAGAAGTTCTAGCGGTTTTGTTGAACCGCTAGAAATGTTCCGCTGCTAATTCTACATTTTCTTATAGTGTATATATATATAATATTTTTGACCAAGATAACTAGTTACTATGTAAAATGACAGTATGAGTTAAAATAAGAGAGAAAACCCTCCAAAGAGAATAGTTTGAGTCAGAAACATAGTCCAGGATGACCAACTATTAAATAAAAAGAAGAGAGTTCATTAATGGGTCAAGAAAAGTTATATTTTGATAATAAAAGTTTGATGAACTAAGCATCAACCCATTTATACATAAAACTAAATTATAAGATTTGATATTTGCCCGAGCCTGCCAAAAAAGCCAGTAAAGAAAAAATTTAGACAAGGTAAATTGGAAAAAAGAAAAAGAAAAAAAAGACTTCAAGTAGTGATTCTTTTCCTCTCATATACTTATGCAATAGTTTTGTTGTGCCATAGTGCCTAAATTCTTTAATGAATATATGGGTAGATATGTTTTGTGATGAACAATTGGTAGCTCGTAGAGCTATACTTAAGCATGAGTATGTGAAAATTACTTTGTGTCGAGCTCGTGGAAGTGTACTCAGGTATAAGCATGTGAAATTTGCTTTGCGTTGAGCTCGTAGAGTTACACTCGGTTATGAGTATGTGATGTAGATTTAATTGCCATAGCCATGTGCATTGCAACGTGCAGGATGCATTAGCATCATTGTTTATATTTGTTGCAAAGCTTATGATGTTTGAGCATCATGGATTATGTTAATATGACTTGTTTGTTTGAGTTTATGAGCTTTGTATAATTATATGATGGACTGCTATCACTATCGAAATTCCTAAAATCTCACCCCTTTCATCCAAGACATAGCAAAGGCTAATGACTCAAAGGGCAAGAGCATGGTGTTTGCTAAGAATGAAGAAAGTTGGGAAGCTAGAGAAGTAAATTTGTTAGTTATCAAGTTTATTTTGTATGTTTTACTTCTAGTTATATTTTGATAACCATGTGAGGCTATACTTTTTTATATATGTAATTATGTAAAGTATTTATAGGCTGTATATACCTCTGTAAAGAGAAAGCGATGGCTATGTTGCCAACAGGTAAGTGCCATGACTTTTGATGACTGTATGATGGTAGATAAATTTCAGCTATTACTCTGACATCAAATATTATTAGCTCATCGATATTTAAGTCAGAAAAATAACTGGATATTTGAACCACTAAACATATTGTTCTATAAGTTATTTCAAAAAGTCTAAATTTTTTTAGAAAATCTTGTTCTTGATACCGGATCAACCCGTGCTTAGGAGAAGTTTTAATAAAGAGTTTAAGAAAAATATTCTTTTGTCTTAGGATCAAACTTGGCTTAGTAGTTCAACAGCTAATTAATTAACCATTATGATATAGTTATAGTAAGTATTACACCGGTTCTTAATATAAAAACTAGTTTGACTTTTAATTTGATCATAAATATGAAATCCCAATTCACTTTGTCTCTTACTTTTATTTATTTCTTTTGCAAAATAGTCTTTATAATAATTACACAAGTTAAAAATTTTATTAAATGATAGTTCTAACTAATACACATGATTAACAAAGATATTCTAAGAAATTCAACTTATATTTGTCACAAATAACTAACTTAACAAATTTTTTTAATTTACTCAAATTAGTCAATTAATTCTTATATCAAAGATTGGAAGTAATATTAACTAAGGATCAATAATAATTTATCCTAAGCTTTTAGGGTCTCGGAGAAGAGGGGCCTACGGTAACCTCTCAAAGTTCTTCCTCACCTTGTCACCCTATAGCTTGCGGCTTGCTCATCCCCCCCCCCCCCGGGGGAGAGCGTTTAAGGTCTTTCGTGGTTAATAGACATAGTTTCTCCATTTCATTCATGCCATTTCTCAACATTCAATAATGTTTACAGCAACAATACTGAATATTTACTTTCAATTCACATTGAGTAACGGTACAAGGAAATAGGACATAAAAATTTGTCTAAGGATCAATAAAATTTTGTCTTTCAAGCAAACTATGGATTTTGCTCTTTTAAAGAACAAAATGATCTAGATTTTTATTAAATTAAAAAGATTGATGTTTTAAACAAAAAATAATTTAAGAGACCAATTTTATCAAAATCAAAATAAGAACAAATTTGAGGGACCAGCAATTGTATTAATCCTTGCTTAATTGACAATGATTCAACAAAATACGAAAGAATATGGAAATATAACAGAACAATATGACCAAGTATCATATACTGTTCAGTGTTAAAATTCACCAAAAACAAGGGAATCACGTACGACTTCCCATTATGAATTTTAGACTAAAATTTTTTTTTCCCGCATCTACAGGACCGCTTATACCCACGGAACAGCTCTACAGACTAAGAACAGCTTTTTCCATAAATTCCATCTACAGTCTTCGGTAGTTACCGCAACGTCATAAGCTAGAACGAGCATCAATCAACGCCCAAATTGGAATAAGGTTCAATTCCACCCTGATAAAGTAAGAAATTATCGGGAAACAGGAAGTTGCGAAATAAATCTACCTATGATAACCCTATCCAACAAACCAATGGAACTAAAATTGGTCTAGATTAATCATGATTTAACTAATAATGCTAACAATTAAACGTCAAACGGAAGTTGAAACATCAACTCGAGCACACTAGCTTCATGTGCGCACAGATAATTTCAACAACCCTAGCTTCATGTGCGCACATCAACTCAAGCACACTAGCCTCATCGACCCAAAAGAACACAGATGCATGTGCACAGATCAATGCCCGGGTATTGCGAAGCACGCGTGCAGAGACATATAGACATGCACTCATAAACATACCATGGGCATGCACGCAAGCACACGTAGAGATGTTTTCAATTAATGAAAGCAATAAAAAAAAATCATATAAAAAACTCCATCAATTCAGGATGCTTACTGAGCAGTTATCATGAACACGCCATATAGTTTCCCCCAGAAGGTTTGCTACTGACAAGACTGTTAATTGAGGGAAATAGTTCTTCTCAGCCACTGGGATTGTATTTGTTATGATAACTTCCTGAAACACGCCACTTGATAATCTTTCTATAGCAGGAGGACTGCACAGGCATCAATGATGCATCATAAGTATAGCCGCTTCATATCGATTAACTAGAATGAAAGCTACGCAAACCTAAGTAAACGATCAGCAGTTTGGCTATTGTTATCATACATCCTTTATTCATTAATCATCAATAATTCTAAAAACAAAAATTCTGAGCAATATTAAGAAAAATTTGCGAAATAAAAATTGGAATAAGGTTCTGTCGCTAATTTTTTCTTCACTAATTGGATTACCAACGGAATTAGCAATGGAATTGCAATTCAGTTGGTAATTATCGACGGAATTTTAATTCCGTCGCTAATATTTTTTTTTATTTTTTTAAAAAAATTAAAATGCCACCTCACCTTCACCACCACATATCGCTGCTACGTGTTGCTGCCACCTTACATTCGCCGCTACGTGTTCCTCCCACCTTACCTCTACCGCCACGTGTCGCTATGTCACATGCCACCTTGTGTTGCCACATGTTGCCACCATATAATTCCTCCTCAAAGTGACTTCTCCACGGCTCGAACCAAAGACCTTGTTTGTGCACACGTATGACTTCACCAGTTGAGCTGTAATGAACTTACTAACTTATTATGCAAAATTATATATATAATATTTTCTTACACAAATAATTATATATACATATATATATTATTAGAAACTAAAAATAAACTATATGATAATTTTAATCATAACTATTTTTGTAACAGAATAATTTTTAGATATTTGTTTTACTATTTATTTTATAATGCTTTATTTTTTAAAAAAATTATTCTAAATATAATATTAATTTCCAATGACACTAATTTTGACTGTTAAATAGTAAATAATTTTTTCATAAATATATTTTTTAAATTTGATTCTTTTATTTAACATTCATAAGATATATAATTTAATTCTATATTTATTATATTTATTATATTATATTAAATATTATATTTTAGCCACGGAATTAGCCACAAAAATTAGCAATGGAATAATTTTCTGTGGCTAAATTAGCCATGGAAAAGTATTCCGTCGCAAATCTTAATTATAAAATTTTAGCCACGGAATTAGCGACAAAAATTTTGACGGAAGAAATTCTGTGGCTAATTTTAATTATAAAATTTTAGTCACAGAATTTTTCAACAGAAAAATTTCATGGCTAATTTTAATTATAAAATTTTAACCATGGAATTAGCGACGGAATTTTCTGACGGAAAAAATTCCATCACTAATTCCACGGCTAAGTTTAGCGACGGAATTTTTGTGGGTAATCTGTCAAAAATTAGTGACAGAAATTATTCCGTCATTAATTCTATCGGTAATTAGCTATTTTTTTGTAGTGAATATTGATAGTTAAAAATCTAACATTAAATGTTAATATTTTTAACGACTAAGGACAACATTGGTCCCTTTTTAATACTTTTGGGGTGATATTAATCCAAAAAAAGACTTTTGATATATTCATAGCTCCTAGGCAAAAAATTTTGAGACAAAAATTAGACATTAACCCAAAGATGTTCATTGTAAGCATTGTAAGTATTTGGATAACCATCAATTGCGTACCAAGTTACCCGGGATTTTAAGCACATTATTGTTATTATGAAATTAAAAACTATGACCACAATTGTCTCTTAAATGATATTAAGCATATATTAAGAATAATGGGACTCTTTACAAGAAGCCGATATGTAAATAATCAGAAAGTAACTCTAAGATAATATATTAAAAATAATTTTTCTCTTTCACTTACCCTGTTATAAATAAGGTTATGCTACCTCCGTTCTAATTATAAGAGCTAGTTGACTAATTTGAGAAAATTAAGAAAAGAAGTTAAGTTAGTTATTTGTAATAAATAGGTGTTGTCTTTCCTAAAATATCCTTACTAATCAAGTATGTTGGCTAAAGCTATAATTATTAGAAGGACTATCTTAGAAAAAATTGAGTAAATATGAGAGACAAAATGGATTGGGGTCTTATATTTACGACCAACATAAGAGTCAAATGAGGTTTATATTAAGCACCAGAAGTAGTATTAAAAAATATATTTGTTACGTATTTATTACTTTTAATTAATGTTAGTAGATTTTATAAATCACACACTTTGGCTCATTAGATCTCATAAAAAGCATCACAAGTAGTATTAGATCTAAGGTCACTAGTTATGCACAAACATTTGTTTTTAAAATGTCGGCACCACATTGGTGGCCGCTGCTAATTAGGGGTATTCATCAAGCCCGGTATATCCACCCAAGCCCGGGAAAAAATCACCCAGCCCAGCCCAAAAAAAAAAAAAGCATTTTGGGTTGAGCATATGACGGATAGGGCTAGGCTGGGGCAGGGTATGCCCTGCCCGTTTGGCCCTACCCGTTATATATATTTATAATTTTTTTTACAGAAATATATAATATTAATATAAAATATATATATATGTATAATAATATATACATTATTCTTCTCCCCTAAACCCCTGCTCCTGCCGCGCTCCCCTTCTTCCCCCTTCTATCATTCTACTCGCAAGCCCCAGCGGCTCAAACTAAGAGCCCTCTCAGTTGCTCACTCCAGTGACGCAGCGACACTCAGTCTCTCACTCTTTGTCTCTCACCGTCTCTCAATCTCTTCCTCCTCACTTCACTCTCACTCTTTGTCTCTCGTTTTAGGTTCTCACTCTGTCTCTCTCCAATATCATCTCAGGTGTATTCTCTTTTGTTTGTTTGCTTTTTTAAAAAAAATAATTCTAGGTGTTGATAGCTATATAATTATATTGATGGAAACAAAATATAGAGTAAGAGAGGTAGAGACCGAAGACAAGAAGGAGAAGATGAAAAAAAAATTGATGAAAACTTTTTTACCAAGACATCACTATTCGGGCTTCGAAGCTCGCCCTGCCCAGCCTGAAATGATTAGGGCTTCCATGGACAAGGTTGGGCAACGGGCTGCAAATCTTTTGGACTGGACATCGGACAGGGAGCATGACCTACCCAACCCTACCCATAATCACCCCTACTGCTAATGTCATCTCGGAAGTCACACCCAACTTGGGCCTTGGCAACGATTTTCTAAGGCCGCAATTAATAACTAATTCATATATTAGTTAAAATTAATAAGTAAGTTAGAAATATATTTTGTTTCTAAATATACTTTTATAATAAATGAGAAAATGATGAAAAAAAATGTACTGGGAAATATGATAGGAGAGGGTATGACAAAGGAGAGAGAATAAATAATTAAAGACAAAATAAAAAAATGTATTAAATATTAAGACAACATCAAATTGAAACTTATAAAATAGATCATACTCCTAACTAACCACAACCCGTGTGGGGTCCACAGCTGTCATGTTGAGGTAGTGAGTAAATTGTCTGAACTAGAATGGTTTGAAGCTGGACTTTGGCTCAATAATAAAGGTCAATACTTACTGAGAAACCCTAATTCCATTGCATTTAGCCTCAAGAAAATTGTCTCTGGACTCTACTCCATGTTTTTTCTTATTTCAAGCTTTTTTAGCCATGCAGTTTTCAGCTGATGTGATCTTATAGTGCTGGTGTGCCTCTTAATTAAGGCAAATAAGTTGATAGAAACTCGAAAGACCCCCCGGGGGGGAGTTTTAGCCAATGGACCATTATTATTCAAGATATTCATGTCGTTTACTGTTGCTATGTATAGTTCAACTTTGGGCTTAGTGATTCTCCTGTACCATGTGATTGTCTTTTCGCAGCTAAGATTTTTGTTTATGTTGCTGGTAAAAAAAAAAAAGATTTTTGTTTATGTGGCTATTTTGACCATTCCTGCGGCATTTTTTGTTTCTGCTGGGATTTATCTTTGTTCTTTTCGTTTTATTTGGAACTCGTCTTCCTTTCATTGCTCAAGTTGGAGGTCTTTGTATTAGGATTATTCTTATTCTGTTTTATGGCAGGATCGATGTTTGATTGGTGTGATAAAGGTGAAAGCAGTGGTCAAAACGATCAAGCTGATCATGAAATGGTGAAGTCAACAATATAATAATAATAACAATCAAGTTCGTCTTTTGAGTCGTTTTAAAGCATTTAAGTCCCATCTCTCTGGGAGCTATTATTTATAATTGTGGGACACAGTTTGGCTGCTCATCAAGGTAATCATGGATGAGTACCCCAACACGTGGGCTAACCGACTTTTTTAATTCCAGTTTTCATTTTTAATTTTAATAACTTAATAAGAAAAGAATTTACCATTTTCACTCAGTTTAAATATAACTTTATATTTTGTTAGAGGTTTCGACTCTAAGTTTGATTTTTCATTTTCTTTATTTTTTATCATTTTTATATTAATAAAAGAACTATTAAAAATAGATTATATGTTTATATTTGTAAGTTTTGAGATTAATTTAATTACATAATTATATGAAATATAAAACTAAGTAGAATTTAATCTATAAATTGTGTAATTTAATTTGAAAATTTTAAAAGTATGTATATAAAAAAATTTAAATTTCTTTTTTTTTCAAATGATGGGGTTGGCTGAATGTTTGCCCATCAGGAGGTGGGTCTTTTCAGCCAGACCCACATGAGCTCCAACCTGTGACGGGCTGACATGCTCTCCAGTACTTACTAGAAGAGTGCATTACATTTGATGAGCTCGATTTTGACCATTATAAATATTGATCTTGTCAAGAGTTTGACTAATATTTTAATATTTCAAGAGGCTTTGTTGCATTTAAAAACAACACCATATGTGACCTTAAGCAAATGGAAAACAACTCTTTGGAATAAGTGTTTGGTCTTGGGCTAGGAAGCTTTTGTTTTATACAAAAATTTTATGTGAGCTGAGTTCTAAAGCTCACCGAGGTCAGAGCATACTTTCAAGCTTAGAAAGCACTTACAGAAGTAGTTACAGATTGCTCACCAACAAGATACTCACATTGGTAGCGGGATTTGAATTCATGACTTTGTAAATTATAAGCTGACTTTTTATCAACTGAACCAACTAATATTAGCTGAAAGCTTTGAAAATATACACCCTACAGAATGGGCCCGACTTGGGCCTTTGCTAGCAAAGTTGTGGGCTAGTGTCTTGCAATTTTAGGCCCAAAATAAAATAATGGCCCATACAGAAAAGGGACACGTGGCAAAACCCTTGGGCCAATGAATAGGCTCTAAATCCCATGGATAAAGACTCTGGACCAAGTCGCTTTCATTGTGTACTTGCTTCCTCCATTTTAAAACAATATTCTCTTTATTACTTTTTTATAAGATTTATTTTAAAATATGTTTTAAAATATAAAAGGTTAATACTCTCCGATCCTTAATATAAGATCTTTTTAATTAATTTGATTAAATTAAAAAATTTAAGTAAATTAGTTAATTATAACAAATATAACATGTTTTTCTTAAAACAACATAATCATCTTTCTTAATATCCTTCTTCTCTCACTTATTTGATTATAGTTGAGAAGTAATCCATAGGGTAATTTAGAAAAATTGATAAATATGATAATAGACTTTATATTTAGATCAAAATTAATTTAATAATTAAATTCTATATAAGGACCGAATAGTATATCTTTGGTCCCTCAAGTAATCAAGTTTGCCCTATTTTGGTTTTGGTGCTTCAATTTTTAAATCATAAGTTTTGGTTCCTTAAGGGGCAAAATGGTCTAAATTTTTTATTGGATTATAAGGACCAATATTTTAAACAAAATGAAACTTCAAGAATCAAAATCTATGATTTGAAATTTGAGGGGTCAAATTAAAATGAGAGCAAATTTGAATGACCAAAAATTATATTAACCCAAATATAAACTACAATATTTTTAACGAAACAATGAAGCATTTTGTTAGTCCTTCCAACCAAAAGAAGAATTTCTTCCTTGTTAAAATGTGGTGATATTTCACTACAATTACTCTTATTTATTATTTTTAGCTATATATTTCTCATTAGTTATCAACTTCATTATTGAAAAAGAAATTAACCATGTTGCTATTATCATGTTCCATGCATACATTTATTTATTTTTTAATTCATTTTCTTACATTTTATTTTATTTTTTAAATAGTTTTCATACCGTTGCTTCTACAAAAATTTATAGATCCACAATTATTTGTCAATTTCACCTATAAATTGATGCTTAAATGTGGTTTCTTATATTTTTTTCCTCTCTTCACAACCCTATTTAATGATTTGGGAAAAAAATTCGATTCCAGAAAAGTTTAATGAGTTAAAAAAAAAAAAAGTCGATTAAACAGTGACAGGATGGAATATAATGGTTAAATATCAAAAGAACAAGTACGATAATGTTTAGACAAATTCAACCTATGAATCTATGAGGTGTGGCGCATGGTAAAGTTATTAGATATTCCTTCCACACCTGTTCAATTTAGAGCATACCGCAGTTTGTAAAATCTAGACAAATTCACCCTAAACTGCATAATCGGTTTATCGTGATCCAATATATATAATATTATAA